>NW_027637570.1:0-192000 GCF_951216825.1 Electrona antarctica
AGAGACAATGGGAACGCTATATCGCTTTCATCCGCCAGCTGCTTAATGTGTCAATCAGAGAGTCAGGACCGTTAAGGGAAGGAGACAAGTGGAATGGGACGACGGCATCCAAAGGCATTCGTCTGGAAATGTGTTTCATGGAGATTGGTTTTCTTATTCTGTATCCTCGCTATTTGGCCTTTGTGCACTTTGTTATTTACACTCTTGTGTTGTGTGTGTGTGATAATACCGGATAGCATGTTGTGTGTACATTATGTGTATTGTTACACACAAAATGCTATAGGCTACAGTGTTTGTGCGTGTGTGTGTTTTAGTTCAATAATCAAAACATAATATATTGTCTTACGTTAAAAGGGTGATGTTTTTGGTCCACAAGATCGGGCTATAAAAGAGGAGTTAACGGGCAATTATGGGCACTGTATTTTGCCCATAAACCTCAAGTTTAGCAGCATATACAGTTAATATACGGTAATATGAATGAATTAATGAATGAATTTTATTTGTACCTTTCCAAACATATAGTTACAAAGTGCTTTACAGACAGGTTATAAAACAGGAATCATAAAAACATCAAAACAACAAAACATCAAAACATCAGAAACAATGAAATATGAAAAAAATAAGAGGTCAATAAAACAATTAAAAACAATATTAGGAAAAACACTTGGCATATAGATGTGTTTTTAAAAGCGTTTTAAAAGAAGACACTGATTCTGCTAACCTAAGAGCCAGTGGCAGGGAGTTCCAAAGCAAAGGTGCCCGAGCCGCAAAGGCCCGGTCACCCCGAGTGACCAGACGCGTTGCAGGAGGAACTAGGAGGGCCCTATCCGCAGATCTGAGGCAGCTCACAGGGTTATGGGGTTTCAGCAAGTCTGTTATATAAATGGGAGCTAGACCATGTAGAGCTTTAAAAGTAATCAATAAAATCTTAAAATCAATTCTGTAGCTCACAGGGAGCCAGTGAAGAGTAGCTAAAATAGGTGTGATATGCATATATGAATATATTATATATGGTACAATTGGGGAGTTTACCGGAGTTTGTTGGAAAGTTTAACAGGAGTTTCCTGTAATATACACATCCGTATTCCATGCTTTTTGCGCAGTGCTTGTGGGTTCACTTCTACACTTCAACTTGGCCTGAACACAGTAAGCAGAGATTGTATAGGCGACCACACGGATAGGATGTATAGGCTACCACACGGATTGAACACAGTAAGCAGAGAATGTATAGGCTACCACACGGATTGAACACAGTAAGCAGAGAATGTATAGGCGACCACACGGATAGGATGTATAGGCTACCACACGGATTGAACACAGTAAGCAGAGAATGTATAGGCTACCACACGAATTGAACACAGTAAGCAGAGAATGTATAGGCTACCACACGAATTGAATTTGGTCAGATTGAAGAAAAGGAGCGTTCATTTTCTTGACCATGTGTAATCAACGGTAGAGTAGTAGAGGGTAGAGGGTAGTAGAGTAGTAGAGGGCAATGCAAGGAAACCAGACTGCTCGCCCCTTTACCAACTCAACGGTAGAGTATTAGAGGGCAATGCAAGGAAACCAGACTGCTCGCCCCTTTACCAACTCAACGGTAGAGTAGTAGAGGGCAATGCAAGGAATACCAGACTGCTCGCCCCTTTACCAACTCAACGGTAGAGTAGTAGAGGGCAATGCAAGGAATACCAGACTGCTCGCCCCTTTACCAACTCAACGGTAGAGTAGTAGTAGAGGGCAATGCAAGGAATACCAGACTGCTCGCCCCTTTACCAACTCAACGGTAGAGTATTAGAGGGCAATGCAAGGAATACCAGACTGCTCGCCCCTTTACCAACTCAACGGTAGAGTAGTAGAGGGCAATGCAAGGAAACCAGACTGCTCGCCCCTTTACCAACTCAACGGTAGAGTATTAGAGGGCAATGCAAGGAAACCAGACTGCTCGCCCCTTTACCAACTCAACGGTAGAGTAGTAGAGGGCAATGCAAGGAATACCAGACTGCTCGCCCCTTTACCAACTCAACGGTAGAGTAGTAGAGGGCAATGCAAGGAATACCAGACTGCTCGCCCCTTTACCAACTCAACGGTAGAGTAGTAGTAGAGGGCAATGCAAGGAATACCAGACTGCTCGCCCCTTTACCAACTCAACGGTAGAGTATTAGAGGGCAATGCAAGGAATACCAGACTGCTCGCCCCTTTACCAACTCAACGGTAGAGTAGTAGAGGGCAATGCAAGGAATACCAGACTGCTCGCCCCTTTACCAACTCAACGGTAGAGTAGTAGAGGGCAATGCAAGGAATACCAGACTGCTCGCCCCTTTACCAACTCAACGGTAGAGTATTAGAGGGCAATGCAAGGAATACCAGACTGCTCGCCCCTTTACCAACTCAACGGTAGAGTAGTAGAGGGCAATGCAAGGAAACCAGACTGCTCGCCCCTTTACCAACTCAACGGTAGAGTATTAGAGGGCAATGCAAGGAATACCAGACTGCTCGCCCCTTTACCAACTCAACGGTAGAGTATTAGAGGGCAATGCAAGGAATACCAGACTGCTCGCCCCTTTACCAACTCAACGGTAGAGTAGTAGAGGGCAATGCAAGGAATACCATACTGCTCGCCCCTTTACCAACTCAACGGTAGAGTAGTAGAGGGCAATGCAAGGAATACCAGACTGCTCGCCCCTTTACCAACTCAACGGTAGAGTAGTAGAGGGCAATGCAAGGAATACCAGACTGCTCGCCCCTTTACCAACTCAACGGTAGAGTATTAGAGGGCAATTCAAGGAATACCAGACTGCTCGCCCCTTTAACTCAACGGTAGAGTAGTAGAGGGCAATGCAAGGAATACCAGACTGCTCGCCCCTTTACCAACTCGCCCCCGCAATGTTTTTAATGTAGTTAATTTAGTATTTCCCTCCCTCTCTGAAATCTGAAATTATCTTTTATACAGATTTATTTGATTGCGTAGTAGTCGATCTCTACACTCTGTAACATTTAGAAAGAACAACATGTCACAGAGACGGTGACTGCTTAATTAAGTTAATTTAGAACCTTCTAGCAGTTAATTTCGTTTTATTAATCACATTTCTTCCATGTAGCCCATGTTTTGTAATGGCATCATCATGCTATTATGCCCGTGGATATACAGAGTGAACTTAACAATGATAAATTAATATGATAATACCTTTTAAATAATCACCAACATGAATTATGTTTGTTATTTACAGCTAGGTAGAGTAGTGGGGCGAGATGGAAAAGGGGCGACCGTATACCTGTTACCAACGCAAGGCGGTGTTCTCGAAGGTACCGAGACGCAGAAGTGGTTGATTTACGATTGTGTGTCTATCGGGACATACAGTCGGACAGCGCTGAGTCGGCTGAAGGTGACTTCAGCTCGCTCGCCGGCGCCTCGACCTCGTGGGCCTCTGTCGGTGAAACAGAGTGCACCTCTTTCATCGTTGTCTCTTGTCTGACGATGGTCCTTGAATGAGATGTCATGTTTGCAATATATTGTTCGCTTTTAAAAGTGTCTGTTTGCATAATGCATCCTGTGTTCCCGGTTGTTTTTTGTATAAGCTTTACTTTAATCCATTTTGGGCGGGAACCCCACATTTTGGTGCTTTAAGCATTATGTTGTACTTTAGCTATTGAAAAATAGCAGATCTACAAGCTCATAGCGAGCTTGTATAGGTCTGCTATTTTTGAAAAACCCGTGAAAATGCGGCACAAATCTTGGAATATATTTTCTTTCAGAGCGAATGTTTTTTTTAACTCAAATCTTTGCTTCTGAGGGGTCCCTGGAACTACATATTTTCAGATGGGGGGTTGGCGGCCAATTACATGTCCCTGCAGTCACCGTGCTGCAACCTGTGATGTTCCTTCTCACCACGTTTAAAATAAGAATTGAACGCACAGAATATCAATACGAAGCAACTAGAAAAACACCTTATTTCAATGGTAGTGGATGGAGAGAGAGAGGATTTTTGTCCAACCACCAAATGGCAACCAATGGGTGTGAAGACCACGGGCGGGACTTGACGAAGGCTGAATTATCTCACTCGTCACATACTGCCATGTGACGGACCGTAGCCTATCGGCCTTAAGTGGCCTTAAGTGGCCTTAAGCCTATTGGCCTTAAGTGGTTAATATTGCTGAATGTTTTGGCCCTGATATCTCCCAAGACGGCATACTGCTGTTGTCAGCGATTGAGAGGGAGTGAGGGAGGGAGGGAGGGAGGAGAGGGAGGGAGTGAGGGGAGGGAGGAGAGGGAGGGAGGGAGGGAGGGAGGGAGGAGAGGGAGGGAGGGAGGGAGTAGAGGGAGGGAGGGAGGGAGGAGAGGGAGGGAGGAGAGGGAGAGAGGGAGGGAGGAAGGAGAGGGAGGGAGGGAGGGAGGGAGGGAGGGGAGGGAGGGAGGAGAGGGAGGGAGTGAGGGAGGAGAGGGAGAGAGGGAGGGAGGGAGGAGAGGGAGGGAGGGAGGAGAGGGAGAGAGGGAGGGAGGGAGGGAGGGAGGGAGGGAGGGAGTGAGGGGAGGGAGGAGAGGGAGGGAGGGAGGGAGGGAGGAGAGGGAGAGAGGGAGGGAGGGAGGAAGGAGAGGGAGGGAGGGAGGGAGGGAGGGAGGAGAGGGAGGGGGGGAGGAGAGGGAGGGAGGAGAGGGAGGGAGGGAGGAGAGGGAGGGGAGGGAGGGAGGAGAGGGAGGGGAGGGAGGGAGGAGAGGGAGAGAGGGAGGGAGGAGAGGGAGAGAGGGAGGGAGGGAGGAAGGAGAGGGAGGGAGGGAGGGAGGGAGGAGAGGGAGGGGAGGGAGGGAGGAGAGGGAGGGAGGGAGGGAGGGAGGGAGGGAGGGAGGGAGAGAGAGAGAGAGAGAGAGAGAGGGAGGGAGGGAGGGAGGGGAGGGAGGAGAGGGAGGGAGGAGAGGGAGGGAGGGAGGGAGGGAGGGAGGCAGTGAGGGAGGAGAGGGAGGAGAGGGAGGAGAGGGAGGGAGGGAGGAGAGGGAGGAGAGGGAGGGAGGGAGGGAGGAGAGGGAGGGAGGGAGGAGAGGGAGGAGAGGGAGGGAGGGAGGGAGGGAGGGAGGGAGAGATACAGGCAACAAAATTGGATTTGGGGACCGTAAACGTCAGGAGGGGATCGGTGGGGGGGAGTGAGCTCTGATAAACAGAAATCACAAACATCCATCATCTTTCTGTTGGTCCGCTGGGCTGCTGGGCTGCTGGGCTGCTCCTATTGGTCCGCTGGGCTGCTCCTATTGGTCCGCTGGGCTGCTGGGCTGCTGGGCTGCTGGGCTGCTCCTATTGGTCCGCTGGGCTGCTGGGCTGCTGGGCTGCTGGGCTGCCCGGCTGCTCCTATTGGTCCGCTGGGCTGCTGGGCTGCTGGGCTGCTGGGCTGCTGGGCTGCTGGGCTGCTCCTATTGGTCCGCTGGGCTGCTGGGCTGCTGGGCTGCTCCTATTGGTCCGCTGGGCTGCTGGGCTGCTCCTATAGCCTTTCCTTTTCAGCGAGGCTGCTTTTTTCACCCCCCGACTTTTCTTTTGGAAAGTTTCCCTCATACGAGTTCTGGGAGTCTAGGGACTATACTCTGGAAGAAAGGGCTAATGGAAGCATCTATTCTGTTCTATATAGGGCTGTGAATCTTTGGGTGTCCCACGATTCGATTTGAATCTGACTAAAAAAAAAATCGATCTGCGACCCACAATAGGGAGTGTCTGGTGTCTGGATCCAAGAGGAGTTATTAAATCAGGAATGATTGTGCTCCGTTCTCTCGTCTGTACACGTTCGAGAATATATACGACAGCATGCGCTTTTTGAAAGGACTTCAAAGTTAGTTACTGCACAGACTGCAAGTGTCGCTATGTTTTCAGGTATTTCAGGCTGATATAACTTGTCCCATTATGTGTCTCTGGGATGAAAGACGGAGAGATATAGCTGCATGCTAACGAGCTGGTACAACTGACACTATAACATGCTAACGAGCTGGTACGACTGACACTATAACATGCTAACGAGCTGGTACAACTGACACTATAACATGCTAACGAGCTGGTACAACTGACACTATAACATGCTAACGAGCTGACGACTGACACTATAACATGCTAACGAGCTGACGACTGACACTATAACATGCTAACGAGCTGGTACGACTGACACTATAACATGCTAACGAGCTGGTACAACTGACACTATAACATGCTAACGAGCTGACGACTGACACTATAACATGCTAACGAGCTGACGACTGACACTATAACATGCTAACGAGCTGGTACGACTGCCACTATAACATGCTAACGAGCTGGTACGACTGACACTATAACATGCTAACGAGCTGACGACTGACACTATAACATGCTAATGAGCTGGTACGACTGACACTATAACATGCTAACGAGCTGATGACTGACACTATAACATGCTAACGAGCTGACGACTGACACTATAACATGCTAACGAGCTGGTACGACTGACACTATAACATGCTAACGAGCTGACGACTGACACTATAACATGCTAACGAGCTGGTACAACTGACACTATAACATGCTAACGAGCTGACGACTGACACTATAACATGCTAACGAGCTGACGACTGACACTATAACATGCTAACGAGCTGACGACTGACACTATAACATGCTAACGAGCTGACGACTGACACTATAACATGCTAACGAGCTGACGACTGACACTATAACATGCTAACGAGCTGACGACTGACACTATAACATGCTAACGAGCTGACGACTGACACTATAACATGCTAACGAGCTGGTACGACTGACACTATAACTTCTTGTTGGAATGTCCGCAGGGTGCCAAGCTGCCCATGTCCATCATCATAGTGGGAGTCGGCCAGGCGGAGTTTGACGGTAAGGAAACTTCACTACTGTACACTGTAACAGGGTTGACATTTTACTAGACGATGAAGCCATTTCGGGGCGGGAACCCCTTTTGGTGTTTTAAAGCATTATGTTATACTTTATAGAAAAATAGCAGATCTACAAGCTCATAGCGCGGCACCCAGTGGCGCGCGACGAGCTTGTAGGTCTGCTATTTTTTGAAAAATCGTGAAAATATTAATTTCAGAAAACTGGAGGATTTAGAATATTTTTTTTAATTTTTGTGGTCAGGCCTAAATGGGATAACATATTTATTTTTTTTGCCAAAAGGGTGAAGTGTCCCTTTAAGTAACCAGTACTTTTCCCCCCTGCAGGCCTGCACCACTGTAAAGAAATGAATAATTCTAAAGGCATTCTGGTGCATGTCAGCTTCTGTCACTGTCCTCATTCTGGTGCATGTCAGCTTCTGTCACTGTCCTCACTTCATGTCAGCTTCTGTCACTGTCCTCACTTCATGTCAGCTTCTGTCACTGTCCTCACTTCATGTCAGCTTCTGTCACTGTCCTCACTTCATGTCAGCTTCTGTCACTGTCCTCACTTCATGTCAGCTTCTGTCACTGTCCTCACTTCATGTCAGCTTCTGTCACTGTCCTCACTTCATGTCAGCTTCTGTCACTGTCCTCACTTCATGTCAGCTTCTGTCACTGTCCTCACTTCATGTCAGCTTCTGTCACTGTCCTCATTCTGGTGCATGTCAGCTTCTGTCACTGTCCTCATTCTGGTGCATGTCAGCTTCTGTCACTGTCCTCACTTCAAACCCCAGTGATTTATTCATGGTCGCGTCGACTCCTATGACATGCATGATTTAGGGCGGCGGGCAGCACGTACTGTCCAATCAGTGCGGCCGAGAAAACCGATCAAAAGACCGCACGTATACACTCTGCAATTTGATCACGTTTTCTTTTTTTTCTACCGTCCACATAAACTACAAGTTAATGATTTACTTTTTTTTAATGGATGCAAGTCAGAGCCTGTTGGCCTGTTATTGTGAGAAACACTTGGGAGGCAATTAACTAACTCAATTGTGTTCATCAGAGAAGGCCTCGGGTTCGACAGAACATACACATCATCGTATAGAAGAACTGTCTGAGGTCAATAATGGCTTTGTAGTGTCGAGGGTACAAAGTATTGCTCTGCCTTAATCCATTCTTGGCGGGAACCCCTGTTGGTGTTTTAAGCATTATGGTATACTTTAGCTATTGAAAAATAGCAGATCTACAAGCTCATAGCACGGCACCGAGTGCCGCACGATGCACTTGTAGGTCTGCTATTTTTGAATAATCGTGAAAATGTGGCACAAATCTTTGAATATATATTCTTTCAGAGCGAACGTTTTGGGGTCCCTGGAACAGCATATTTTGAGATGGGGGTCGGCGGCCAAATACATATAATTCTATGAGTCCTTGACATGAAATAGTTTGAGAACTACTGACATATAGAAACATAGGTTTTTCAGAAAACTGTCATGATTTAGAAGACATTTGTAGAATCGTCCTCAGGTCTAAATACTTTAATTGCACTCAGCTGTTTAACCCATAGACATGAGGCCGATTCAAAAACAGTCTTCTGAAAAAAAAAAACATGTTTCTATGTCAGTCAACCTTATTCATGTCAAGAACCCCCAGAATTATCTGTATTTGGCCACGGACCCTCATCTGAAAATATGTTGTTCCAGGGACCCCCCCCCCCCCCCCCCTCCAGGAGCAAAGATATCAGTTAAAAAATGTTGCTGTGAAAGAATATAATATTCAAAGATTTGCGCCACATTTTCACGATTTTTCAAAAAATGCCAGATCTACAAGCTCGTAGCTCAGCTTGAACATCTGCTATTTTTCTACGTTTAAAAAAAAACGGTTAAAGTGTTTAAAGGACCACTTCACCACTTTTCAACATCTCTTCATATAATTGGTCCTCACTAATGTTCATGATAAAACACCACCATTTTTTCCTACTCAGTCTGTGTCTCATAGGAGGGCTTTGGGAAGTTCGGACACCCGTCCACCATTGACATCATCATTAGGCAGATTTTTTGTTAAACAAGATTTGTTTTAAAATATATTTAGATTTTTATTATCGTGAGAACGATGGCTTCAACTTTTGCATTGCAACTTTTCAGGAAAAGAAAGCCTGCCGTTTCTATTAGCTTGGATTCACCATCGATGATGTCACTGGTGGACGGGTTTCTGAACTGCCCACAGCCTTCCTATGAGACACAGACTGAGTAGGAAAAAATGGTGGTATTTTATTAGTTAGGACCAATTATAGGAAGAGAAGTTGAAAAGTGGTGAAGTGGTCCTTTAATCGCTAAAGCGACACAAATGCGTTCCCATCCTAAATGGGTTACTTGATGCCTTTGTAGTGTCGAGGGTACAAGTATTGCTCGACCTTAACCCATTCTGGGCGGGAACCCCTAAGCATTATGTTATACTTTAGCTGTTGAAAAAAAGCAGATCTACAAGCTCATAGCGCGGCACCGAGTGCGTGCGTGCGTGCGTGCGTGCGTGCGTGCGTGCGTGCGTGCACTCATTGTGAGGAAGAGAAATTGTTTCATGGTTGAAAAGGATTTCCTGACGTAGACTCTTCCAATTAGGAAAAGATTCATTGAGGTTAGGGTTAGGATTTGGGCATATATAATTTGTAAGGGTCAGGGTTAGAGATATGCCTGATTTATTCTGTGCACTATAGAGCACCAAAGTCCTGACGTCACTTTCAGTAGAGGGCACCAACACACAGGTTTATAGGTTTTTTATTTGTATTGAAATCTCCATAGGGCGATTTTATGTCGCTTCATATAAGAACTGTGTTTGAAAAATAAACCGATCACCCCGGCCTTTTCACTCATATGGATATGAAACATCGACTGAAGGTGGAAATGTACAAATATACCCAAAGAGTAACAAAATAAGCGTTAGAAACGAGCCAAACAACCCAGAGACTACATTTCCGGGTATGCTGCTTCTGCCCGCAGCCCGTCGCACAACAGAAACTGAACGTTAATTACGTTTATTTTTATTTTTATTTTATTGATATATAATGTATCGTGGTTAGTACGAGTCGAGTCACCACCAGCTGAGCTTACGTCAACGAGGAATCTCAGGAACGCAATATGTTGACAGCTGGGCGTGACGTATATACTCAGCGACATTGCATTCATATGTAGTTTCAAGGCTTTTGCGGTCACATTAATGCCATTTTCTCTAGAAACTGGCTGTATCAAATATGAATGGACATCATTAACGACGCACAGCCACTCCCCTGACAGAAACGCCGGGGTGGTCGGTTTATTTTTCAAACACAGTTCTTATATGAAGCGACATAAAATCGCCCTATGGAGATTTCAATACAAATAAAAAACCTATAAACCTGTGTGTTGGTGCCCTCTACTGAAAGTGACGTCAGACTTCGGTGCTCTATAGGGCTGTCGCATATATACCAAACATAATTGTGCAACATGTTGTGAGCTTGTAGATCTGCAGTATGAACCAGGCTTTAAGGTTAAGGTTAAAATATTTGATGTCCTCAGTATTGTAACATGTGTGTTTTCCAGCCATGGTGGAGTTGGACGGTGATGACATCAGGATCTCGTCCAGAGGGAAGCTTGCAGAGAGAGACATCGTTCAGGTGAATGTCCTTTACAACAGGGGTTCTCAACGTTTTTGGCCGGGGACCCCCGGAAATGCTTTGGCAATGTCTCAGGACCCCCGCCCCGCCCCCTCCCGACCCCCAATATAAATTGACTGCTACAATAACCTTAAACCATTTTGGGCGGGAACCCCTTTTGGTATTTTAAGCATTGTTATAATTTAGCTATTGAAAAATAGCAGATCTACAAGCTCATAGCGCGCCACCGAGTGGCGCGCTACGAGCTTGTAGGTCTGCTATTTTTGAAAAAAAGTGAAAATAAAATTGAAAAATAAATCTTTTTTTTCTTCTTTTTTTTTGAAAATAATTTGGGGACCCCCTAAAATAATTTGGCGACCCCCTGAGGGGTCGCGACCCACGGGTTGAGAACCCCTGCTTTACAACATAAAATCCAAGACGCATTAAGTGCATGAAGCGCACAGCAGGTAGAGATACTGAGATGCATCACTTGAGCTTGAATTCAATTTATTGAATATGTGTTGATTTTATTGAAAGTACAACAACATTCTGAAGAATGAAGCATGAAGAACATTATTCCCACTAATGTTTCCAAGCGTTGACTCCCATTGTTAAAATGGGAGTCAACGCTATAGAGCGTCGCAGTCCCGCCCCCTTTCATGGCGACGCCAGGCCCAGGAAATGAATCCCAATGCATTTTTCCTCATAGACATTTCAAAAAGTATTTATTTAAAGACCGTTTAAGCGTCGTACGAAGCCAACTCGAGTCGTGACAAATCATGACAACAAACACAATATTTTGGACCAAAAAAATAATTACAAAGAAGAAAAACAGCAAAAAAAAAAGTGTTGTAACCTGCCGTTTTTTTTATACTTTCTAATAATTTTTTCGGCCCAAAACATTGTGTTTATTGTCATGATTTGTCACGACAAGAGTTGGCTTTGTCCGCGGCGTAAACGTCTTTAAATAAATACTTTCTGAAAAGTCTATGAGGGAAAATGAACTGGGATTTATTTTCCAGGTCTCAATAGTGTCGCCACTATACTCTCTTATACTATATTTCTCTGCATTTACCCGAACACAGTTCGTCCCCTTCCGAGACTACATGGACCGGACAGGCAACCACGTCCTGAGCATGGCGCGGCTGGCCAAGGACGTGCTGGCCGAGATCCCTGACCAGTTCATCTCCTACATGAAGAGCCGAGGCATCAAACCCAACCCCGCGCCGCCGCCTTACACCCCTCCCGGACACATGCACCACCACACGCAGATCTGATGACACCCCAGCCTTATACACCCACCCCGCCCCGCCCCGGGGGACACATGTATGCACCACCACCACCTACTGCCACGCAGATCTGATCA
This sequence comes from Electrona antarctica, assembly GCF_951216825.1. Lineage (NCBI taxonomy): Eukaryota > Metazoa > Chordata > Actinopteri > Myctophiformes > Myctophidae > Electrona > Electrona antarctica. Next base: position 11,854 of record NW_027637570.1, read on the forward strand.
TACCCCACAAATCCCTTATAATACAGCGTTGCTTTGTATAGAGGCTACTGAAGAAGCCCTGGTGATAGGAGGGAGGCTGCCAGCCAGGCCAGCCCAGCCATGCAAGCAAACTGCAAAAAAGAATCCACTTTTTGGGAGGAGGGGAGCGAACGCCACTGCCCCGTTTTGTGTGTTAAAAAAAGAATGCCATGCAGGCGTTGGTTGTCCTAATAAGGGCATGATTGTACTTTGGTTTACGCGCTGTTGTCACATGCCGTAACCAAGTATACATCAGATATAATGTTGGACTGTTGGAACTGGATTTATTTTTTTCTCCACTTTTTGATTTTAATTTTTCTGGTGATTTTATCGATTTGTTTTTTTTTTCGTGAGGAGAGAGGTCACAGCGGTTCCCCAACCTTTTTCTAGATCAGGGCCCCCGATTGGAAAATCTCAAAAAGCATTGGTGAGCATTGGTCCGCCCTAAGCTTGAGTGGTCAGGTGTATAGGTAGGTAGGTGGGGCCGCGTGCGTTTTCAAAGCATGTTTATTTGACTTATCAATCGATCAATCAATCAAAAGTTATTGTGTTCCAGCTTGGATCAATGGAACTAACGACATTACTTATTTTCTTTCTTTTTTTTCTTTTACATATTATTTTTTTTATATATATATATATATATTAATGTTATCAATAACATGTTAGTGATTTGCCAATTATTTGGTTTGGGGACACACTTTCAATCTCTTCTTCTGGGCCCACTGCAGTGGGCGTCGATGTTACCCAGAGGTACCTAGGAAAACCCAGAGGGCCCAATTTGACCTGGAGGAAAAAACGAAAGGTACCCCCACTGTACTAGGACGTTACCCCAAAATGGGCCAGTGACTGTTTTTTTTTCCATGTCTAAAGTTTGACAGGTTGGTTCAAACGACCGATCGTTAGTGGTTCAAACTCGTGCCTGTTTCTGTGGTTGTTTCTGTGAGTGTGATGATAACGGAACAAAATGCACCCTCGTTTGCACCAGTGTTAATTTCGTCGACTAATACTGTGGCGGAAGATGTCCGTCGACTAGCTTTTTTCACTTTCACAAACTAAATGAAAACTAAGCTAATTTAATTTAGCTAAGACTAAATATATATTGACAATTTCGTCGACAAATAAAAACTACACTAAAATGTTAGGATTTTGTAGACCTGCTATTTTCAGCAAGTGTAAAATCAGCCATCACGATGGACATCAAGGCCCTCCAAAATACATTTTAGTCGACTAAATCACCTGCAGATTAAGTCGACTAAAATCTGCCCTAACACTAAAGACATTCCAGGTGACTAAACTGTTACTAAAACTAATTGAAAACTATTCAAGAGACTATGACTATAAACTATAAAATCAAAATTTGCTGTCAAAATCAACACATGATTTGCACAGTCAATGCTGTGGCTTCAGTAGAGTTGAGATGCTTTTAAGGTACTTTTCCTGTTTTAGGATTAGTTTTGGGCCCTTCGGGGTGGGGTGTGTGGGGGGGGGGTGGGGGGGGGGGGGGGAGTGGAAGACAATGCTAAACCACTTATCCATAAACTACTTTGCCTTTTTCTTTTTCTTTTTCACCATTTTGAAAAACATTTTTTAACATTTAGATCTGAAGACGATTCTACAAATGTCTTCTAAATCATGACAGTTTTCTGAAGTGGTTTTCTCAGTGGTTTTCAAAAGAACCCCAAAATAATGTTCCAGTGAAGCAAACATTTGAGTTGAAGGATCATTCAGTGATTTGGGTGATTTGGTAAACCCCCCGGTCCGCCCCGGTAACAAGATGTGCACATGCACACACTTCAGTGGGGGGGGGGGGGGGGGACACGCGACAGGCCAACAGCACGCACACCAAGGCCCGCCCCCGCTCGATCATGATTGGCGGAAGGCCAATCTCTATCCTGATTGGATGAAAGCTGGGCCACCTAGCCAAAAACGAAACCTACATTTTCTTTGGACCCCCAGTGGTTAACTGGGGACAGGGAGGAACTCCTTATATGGTCAGCACACTCTAGTAGGGAGGGTTATCACAACAAAACGAAAAAAAAATAAGTGATATATTTGAATTAAGTGAAATCACTGAATATACCTTTAAAATAGCCAATCTACATCGACACGTTGTGAGCTTGTAGATTGTTGTTTTTCAAAATAGTAAAAATAGGCAAAGTAGTTTATATTAGGGATATGGGGTTAAAGTAGTTTATATTAGGGATATGGGGTTTAGCACAGAGTAGTTTATATTAGGGATATGGGGTTTAGCACAGACGAACATACAGTCCTTGGTTGTTGTTTTTTTTTTGCACACTTGTTTTTATTTAATTTTTTGGGGAAATTGTGAATTGGGCTTTTACATGATCGAGGTAGATCTACTCCTCGCTTCCTTATCGAGTAAATGTTTATAAAAAGCATGTTGTATACTGTATGAGAAATGAATCCCCCAGTATATATATATATATATATATATATATATATATATATATATATATATATATATATATACTCCAGTAGTATATTTATCCTTGGATGTTATCAAAAGGTGGCATGCAAATTTGATAAATTTGTATTTGATTGCCATGAGATTTGTATCCATTTTGGGTATCTTTGCATTTGCTCACCAGTTTTGCACGGATTGAATATTTATATGAGCACAAGAGAAGTTATGGAATGGAATAGGAACCATCTCTCATTTAATATGATTATTTGTAATAGGGCTGATTAATATCAATCATTATGCCTTAGTTGTAAAACAGGCCAATAGAGCGTCGCAGTCCCGCCCCTACCAGGGCCCAGTCCCGCCCCCTACCAGGGCCCAGTCCCGCCCCTACCAGGGCCCAGTCCCGCCCCCTACCAGGGCCCAGTCCCGCCCCCTACCAGGGCCCAGTCCCGCCCCTACCAGGGCCCAGTCCCGCCCCTACCAGGGCCCAGTCCCGCCCCTACCAGGGCCCAGTCCCGCCCCCTACCAGGGCCCAGTCCCGCCCCCTACCAGGGCCCAGTCCCGCCCCCTACCAGGGCCCAGGAAATTATTAACCGTTCATTTTCCTAGACATTTCAAAAAGTATTTATTTAAAGACCTTTTAAGCGTCGTACAAAGCCAACTCGAGTTGTGAGAAATCATGACTTGATTTTTCGGGCCGAACAAATAATTAGAAAGAAGAAGAAAACGGCAGGTTACAAAACTGTTGTTCTTGTTTGGTCCAAAATATTGTGTTTATTGTACGACGCTTAAAAGGTCTTTAAATAAATACTTTTTGAAATGTCTATGCCCAAACCCCCGGGAAAGTGTTCTAAATCTTCTAAACGTCAAGACACTTGTCTTGTGTTTGTCTTGTGTCTGTGTTTAATGTCCGCTCCAATGCATTTCCAATGGAAGCCCATATGGTTTGACCAAACATTTTGTTTGATGGGGGGGGGGGGGGGGGAGACCACATCCATCAAAGCTGTGTTCAGACACAAGTCAGGTGTCAGTGTCAGTGTCTTGAATGCAGCCCAGTAAGGGCATATGTCGACCCCCGCCAGCTCACCTGCGCCCCACCCCCTCCTGGTGATGCGGCCATCTTGGATCCTAAACACAATATAAACAATGGTAGAGGGGTGGGGCGAGAAAGGCCCTTTTTGAGTTAAGCCCCTCCCCAAACTGCTATGGTCCAATCACAGCTAAGCATAACATGGGTTAGACAAACCAATAGTTTTCCTATATGATAAAACACTGTTTTAAAAAAGAAATGTCACGCACATATTTTTCCAGTGCATATGGCAGGCCTTGTTGACGGATTTGGAAGAGATTTCGAAGGTCTGGTTCCAAAAATGAACCAGTATTTAATGTGTAAAATCCATGATATTTACATTGGAATGAATGATCCCGGCTGGAAAGTGTCTAAGTGGGAGTGTCTAAGTGGGAGAGGCCGGGTCTTAGCTATAAGTCCATTTATATCGTAAAATCAATGTTAATTTAACTCTGAGAGTGTACAAATTTGTCCATTCTGTACACTCTCTGAGCTACAGACCCATAAGGGTCCATTTGGTTCCTATAACTGTAGGTGGGGACCCCCTGGAACTCCCTCAGGGACCCCTGGGGACCTTATCTGGGGCAAATTGAGCCACATGACCACTTTTTTAAAAAAGGTCATATTTTCATGGCCCTTTGTCATAGATGCTTACTCATCATTTCAATTGATAGAAGACATCCTGAAATATGGGTAGATCATTAGATTTTACTGCCATCTCATTTTGCCTTGCTTCCAGGACATCTTAAGCAAAAATCACACCCGTGTGAACTGAGTGGTGTAAGGTTTTATATAGCATGATCAACTGTGGTCTGACGTAATGTCTGACGTAATGAAATCACACAAAATATGTTAAGTAAAAAAAGCTATCATTTTTGATAAATGTATGTATCACACCCGGATGTGATTTCACAACTGGCTTTTTTTGCGCAGAGAAAATGACCACGGTTGCTACGGTCATCCAGTTCACCCGGGTGTGATTTAATTACGTCAGAAATTATTTTGAACATAGCAACCATGGTCATTTTTTTATGCACACAAAAGCCAGTTGTAGGAGTGGTTTACACCACTCAAAAAGGGGTTCATCTTACCCCGTTCTCCCCTAGTCCATGGTCTCGAGTGATTTTCGTCTTTTTTCAAATGCTCAAAAATGATGAAAAACGGCGTGCTATAGTAGGCTATGCCGTGTGACGAAAAAGCGTGATGAAAAAGCGTGATGAAAAAGCGTGACGAAAAAGCGTGGGGACCCCCTTGAACTCCCTCAAGGGCCCCTGGGGGTCCTTGAGGTCTGTGGATCTGTTTGTATAACTTCTCTTGTGCCTGGAAGATTTCACACATTCTGCATCAAATCTCACCAATGAACCAAACGCTACGTTAACAGTTTCACCTTTTTATTTTGTTTTAATCTAGGTTCCCCTTTTTAATTTTGGTTCTACTTTGCATGACTGCCTTTTCATTTCTAACAGGATTTTATTGTACATGATTGTTGTCATATGGTGGGTTGTGAAATGATTTGTAATGGATTGCCTTAAATCAATTAAAATGACTTCTTTATAACAGTTGTTGTTGTTGTTATTATTATTGTGACTGCAGGTCGCAGTTTACTATGAAAACCTGAATTTCATGTCAGTCAGTCCGTCACGCCACTCTGGAAGGTGTTTTCACTTTGTTGCGTTCCCCCCCTCCCCCCCGCCCCCCGAAAACGCCGCTCTCGTCTAAAGAGACCCCACAAACTTTACTTTATTTTGCCATTTTCTATGAACACTTTTTTTCATGATTTTGGAGGACCGAATGGCACACTGTAGAATGCGGACCGCATACTAGAGTGTGCCATTTTTCATGATTTCGGGGGATTTGAAAAAAAGGTGAAAAACAGTCTATGGACAGTTTTTTTTTCTGGACAGAGACCATGGGCTATAGTCCATGGTCAAAAATTATGTAAAACGCGGATTAAAAAAAAAGACGAAAATCACTCCGAGACCATGGGCTATAGTTCATGGTCTCGAGTGATTTTCGTCTTTTTTTCAAATCCTCAAAAATAATGAAAAACGGCATGCTATAGTATGCCGTCCGAGACCATGGGCTATAGTCCATGGTCTCGAGTGATTTTCGTCTTTTTTTCAAATCCTCAAAAATGATGAAAAACGGCATGCTATAGTATGCCGTCCGAGACCATGGGCTATAGTCCATGGTCTCGAGTGATTTTTGTCTTTTTTTCAAATCCTCAAAAATGATGAAAAACGGCATGCTATAGTATGCCGTCCGAGACCATGGGCTATAGTCCATGGTCTCGAGTGATTTTTGTCTTTTTTTCAAATCCTCAAAAATGATGAAAAACGGCATGCTATAGTATGCCGTCTGAGATGGGCTATAGCCCATGGTCAAAAATGATGTAAAACGCGGATTAAAAAAAAAGACGAAAATCACTCCGAGACCATGGGCTATATAGTCCATGGTCTCGAGTGATTTTCGTCATTTTTTCAAATCCTCAAAAATGATGAAAAACGGCATGCTATAGGCCTAGTATGCTGTATAGTATGCCGTCCGAGACCATGGGTCTCCTTTTACCAACCAAACAACAAACAATACTCTTTTCACATCTAGTCGATTATTTATTCAGCATTCGAGCCTCTCACAATGGTGGTCAGTCAGTCAGTGGCTCAAATGGGTCTGAGAGGCTAAATGCCATGAAATGGTGGTCCGTGGATCAAATGCTGAATAAATAATCAACGAGATGTGAAAAGAGTATTGTTTGTTGTTTGGTTGGTAAAAGGACAAACATTCTTTGAAATTGGCGGGAAGTAAACAAGGATTCTTTGGAATTGGTGGGAATAGAACACTGGTACTCTTGTTAACAAAGCGCAGTCACTGACCACTCAGCTGTAATATATAAATGTTATCAACATAGTACAAACAAATGACCAGAAGTAGTAGTCTTCTACATTCTCTGTGTAGTTTTTTGGAGATTAAGTAATGCAGATGCTTAACGAAAATTAAACTATTGAGAGTGTAAAGATCTGCTATTGGGGTCCATTTGCTCTGTATTGTGACAGTAATCATTGCTATAGTGTGTGTTCAGTAACAGTGTTAAATAGCTCTATAGTGTGACAGTAATCATTGCATCAGGAACGCAGTCAGGATACAGATTAAACAAGTGGAATTGTAATGTAACAGACAAAATGAGAACTGGAACATTAAGCTCATAAATAGCTACTTGCTCCTGATTGGCTGAAGTTTTGTCACCTACCTGTTTTTTTTTTAACCCTTTACTATTTATTAAAGAGCTGGAGAGACAGGAATATTTCAGTTACTGAACACACTATAGCAATGATTACTGTCACAATATCTATTTAACACTGTTACTGAACACACACTATAGCAATGATTACTGTCACAATATCTATTTAACACTGTTACTGAACACACTCTATAGCAATGATTACTGTCACAATATAGAGCTATTTAACACTGTTACTCAACACACTCTATAGCAATGATTACTGTCACAATATCTATTTAACACTGTTACTGAACACACTATAGCAATGATTACTGTCACAATATCTATTTAACACTGTTACTGAACACACACTATAGCAATTATTACTGTCACAATAACTTTGTAATGCTACTGACGTTTTGACAGGCCTTTTTTGACAGGCCTTTTTTATGTCAATCAATCAAGTCACCTTAATTCAAGTGATAGATTATATACAGGGGCATGCCATGTGGTCTACCTGCACAGCCTTTGTGATCTGCTGGTAGATCACAATGGGCACCCCTGCAATACAGGATTCCTGTCCAGAATTGTTTTATTAAATATAGAGGGTTTAAGTCGTTCTGAATTTATGTGTGTTTCTTTTTCTGTCTTTCTTTCTTAGGACGGAGATCAAGGTAGATGTCACCCAACAAGGGCTCAATGATATCGTACCCCTGAGGCCTCATTCACACGTACCAAACACCAATCAAGCAATGTTTGGTCGTTTTTTTGTTTTTTTGGGGCACCACAATGCTTTTCCAATGGGAGTCACATGGTTTGATCAAACATTTGTGTTTGATCGCTGATTGCTGATTGCTCCCCCCTCATCAAACAAAAATGTTTGGTCAAACCATGTGACTCCCATTGAAAATGAATTGGAGCAGCACTCAAAAAGCAATCAGGCATCACACACGGACCGAACATTTGTTGTGTAGGTGTGAACTAGGCCTAAGACACCACAATCAGCAGGCGAGTCGTTAGAAAAGTAACAACCTTTATTATATTCTAAAATGTCAAACAGGTAATGTAAAACGTATAACAATATATAACTGTAGCAATTGATAAGTGTGGTACCTTATAAAGGTGGCAGTTATATAAATAGTATAAATATAACAATCAGATAATTGTAGCACTTGGTCAACGTGACCACTATAGAACTGTAGCAATCATGTACATCTAGTAACCATATAAAGGCAACACTTCTGGGGATGTGACAATCCTACTAACAGAGTGACCATATAGCAGTTAGATGTGGCAATATACACATAGGTAAGCCAAAAGCCAATAATTGTAAAACCCCACTTCAAAAGGATGCTTGCAGGAATGTAGACATTACCCCTGTACTGTTCCCGCCCGAAGCTACAAGCAACCCCACATAATTACACTACACACTTCAACCAATAAAAAGATGGCACGGCAAAATCGAATGCACACACAAATAGGATAACACTTCTATTGAATATAAAGCAGCAAAAGTCTCCACACATGCGTTCACCAGAAGGGGGCAGCAAGATACAGGCTAAGGAACCACCCCGACAATAATCCCACCCCTGCAAACAACCCCTCTGAATAAAGGCTATACTAATTAGACTTGGAGAATAGACGACAGTGGGATAATGTTATCAAATTCACAGTACAAATAGTATTTTGCAAATCACAATGAATATACTCTTAAAACTAATAACACTGAATCCCCAACTCACAGCCCCAGAGCCCAGATTGTCCGTCCTCCTGTGTGACGTCACTGTCCTTTGTCCAATTGGGACCCCGGACGGGGAGAAACCCTGTAGTAGCGTCGGTTGCCTGGCAACGAGCCTAGCGGTAGTATGGAGCCGCGTTGAATGTTGTCTGCTGGTCCACGGCCGTGGATCGAAGCTGAAGAGGAGGAAACAAAGTGTCTATAAGCGACGGTAGGTTGAAAACAACGTGGCTTCACTCACACAATGCTGAGGGCATGGATTGACCGTCCCTTTTAGGCCAGGTCAGCTGGCATGTAGCAGTACAATCTGCGATGGCGATCGGTCAGCTCTGCTTTGCGGGCGACGGCGGCGTTCCACGGCGGCGTCCCACGGCGTCAGGTCAGGGAAGCTGGGAAGGAGGATAGCACTCGTCAGTGACGGTGAGCGAGATTAAATATAGAGCCACACTCACGAAATGCTGAGATCTCGGGTCACGTCCCTTTTTACGCCGGGCAGGCTGGCGTATCACAAACAAAGGCGGCAGCCGATCAGGTCTGTCAGGAGCTCGGTGTGTAGTCGGAGGTGGCGTGGTGGCACTCAGCGTGGTGTCTGCCACGGCGTCTCGTCTCAACTCACTCAGCGGTGTTCACTCTGGCTCGCGCTGCCGACTCTGCCCCTCTTATACCCATGCCATCCAATAACGGTGCGCCACTACCTTCTCGTTGTCTGTAAAGGGAGAGAGGGAAACGCAACACCACCCCCGACAGTCCAACACAGGCACTATAACGTGCATTTCAGTTCAGCTCTATATTGTCTGTTTATATCCCTTCATTTATGTACAACAGTTCGTGTCCACAGGTGACATAATTCCCCCCCACTTTGTCAGTGGTCGTCCCGACCACTAGAGTTGTCGGAAACGTAATGGCGGCATACCAAAGTTCACTCGCCGAGAGCGGCGAAGGTCAGGTCCAATCCCCTGACCTTTCCTTACATTGTCCTGGCCCCTGCTTGGGTCCTCTTCAGGCTCTGGGGGGCGAGACGTCCCACCCACCAAACTACGGGCACCGCTTAACCTCTCCCCATTGAAAACAGACCCCTCATTAGTGACCAACCTGCTAGGACCTGCCTGGGCGGGCTCAGGAGAACTTGGGGTATCTACCTGTTCAGGGGCAGGGGCAAAAGGGGCCTCATCTAATGGGGGATCAGGCAGTACTGGGACCTCTGGGGTAGGGGGGCCAGGAGGGCCAGGGGCATCTGCCAGTTCAGGAGCAGGAGGCATAAGGGGCTCTTCTAGTAGTGGAATGGGCACTGTTCTGACATGTGGTCCTACTTCAGGCTCGACTTGGGTAGGTTCGGGGGGTGAAATCAGGGGTACTAATGGGCGGTTGGGAACTTTTCGGGCAGTAAGGTTGGGTGCAGACCATGGGAGCAGGGGGATATTGGGGCTGTTGGATTCCCCTGGGGGTTCTTCAGGACGGGTATGGGGTTCAGGCTCCTCTGGCCTCTCCCCAATGTCTGCAGGGCATGGCCGCAGATTGTTGCGATGGAGGGTACGAGTGGGGCCCCCCCTGCCCTCAGGCCGAATTACGTAAACCGGTTGTTCAGGACGTAACTGTGAGAGGATCACATAGGGGTCTGGAACCCAGCGTGGGGCGAGCTTCCCTTGGGCGCGCCGCCGGAAGTTCCTCACCAGGACCCGTTCGCCTGGCAACAAAGGGAGCGCTCGGGCCTTCTTGTTGTAGCGGGCTTGATCCCAGGCCTGGCGTTGGGAAGCATTGCTCTTCACCTTGGTATAGGCAGCTGTCAAGCGGTCATGGTGACTCTGCACCCATCCCTCCAGCGAGTCCTTCTGTTGCGGGGGAGATACCTCATGAAGCAGGTCGATGGGTAGTGTAGGAGCCATCTAGTTGATTTCACATATTTGTGACTAAATGGCGCCCCCACTGGTTGCCTTAGAAAATGGCACCATGGTTCCCTTTAATTAAGCCAAAGGCCCACAGCTGTAGGTGGAAAGACGCCAGTAGAGATACAGATTTCAACGGCTCGCAGCTCGCACTCATCGCACAATACAGCGCAGTTTAAAGAAAGAAAGAAAGAAAGAAAGGAAAGAAAGAAAAATAGCCTACTTTATTATTTGTTTATTGAACCCTGCGCCTGTTTTGAGACCCTTTGTTAGTTTATGTCTGGAGCCTGTTCTTGTTTTGTTTTCTCCGTTTATTATTTTGAAACCCATTACACTCACACAACACAAACTCCTGCCATAATATCAACCTGTTGCAGCCATCATTAATCACCATCGACAAACAACTGAAACAAGTGAGTAAACAACAAGACGCCCAAGTCCCAAAATGTGAGCACGTTAAACCGTATCTCTGGTGTAACAAGAAAGGCATATTGGCCCTACAATCAAGTTGAAATCTTACTCTGATACGGACACAAGTATTGAAATTGGATGGATTGGAAGGATCTATGGATAATGGATGTGTCACGCTATTGAAGCTAATGGAATGAGCGATACCATACGGATGAATGAATGCGCAGAGCGCGACATTTAGTGTGGATTGGAATGAATTGATGTCGCTAGTAAGCAAGCTTTGTGCAGCGCTAAAAGTTTGGATCTGGAAAATAAGCGCTGCTGTTGTATTCTAAAATACGGACGTCACGTTAATAATGTCTGTACATGAAGTGGATGAATTAGCCATGTCCGAAGCTGCTGTGGGGACAGCGCCTGAGGATGTTGTTCATACTATTGATAAAAGTGCACCCGCAACAGAGGGTAAAAGACAAGTTAAGCCCACACAAAAGGCACTTGAAGCTAATTATGCAAAACAATGCAATGCAAGAAAAAATAAGCTTGGACAGCTCACAAACAAACAAAATGTGTTACAAGCACTTATGGTTGATTACAAAAACATTGCATTAGTTAAACAAGAGTACAATGAATTTAGTACTAAAACAAATGATTTCAAATCACTTCCCAATTCGGTACAGCATTTATTATCAGAAGAAGAGGCCTTAGAGGATCATGAGCAGTGGTATAAGCCTAAATATCAAAGCATATGTCAATTTCATGACAAAGTCATATCATGGATGAACAATGCCCCTGCTACTATGGCACAAATGCCACCAGGCATGAGTCAAGTGCCAACAGAAGTGACAGCGGATGTTCAAATGACACAAGCAATTAGTGTGAAATCAAAATCAATCGATAATGTTTCAATTGGCATGATAAGCAGAAGGAAGGAAGCTACAAGCTCCTCGGCATTGAGGGAGGCAGAGGCTGAAAGGGCAGCTCTAGTTGCACGTGCTGCTGCTCTTAAGCAAAGGCAATCATTTGAATTACAGGAGGCACAGCTCAAAGCCAAAAGAGAAGCCTTTGAATTAGAAGTTGAACTTGCAGCCGCTGATGCCAAATTGAAAGCATTAGATATCAGTAAATATGTAGACACCAAATCAATTAACCCATTAATCCACATCAATGAATATTTTGCCTCAATGCAATCCTTACCAGTAGACAACCAGAAGGTTGATAATTATTACAGATTGGATGATGAAGAGGAAGATGATGTTGATGATGAGGATGATGGTGATGGTGAAGAGGATGATGATGAAGATGATGATGATGACGGTGGTGAATATGATGAAGAGGAAGGAGCTGCTTCACATCCACCACAGAGACAAAGGTCTCAGCATGCCCCTAGTGGCCAATCACGGCAGCCACAGAGACAAATGTCTCAGCAGCGTTCAAGGTCACGCTTGCCTGTTTCTCACCAACAACCCCCGCAGCCTAACATTGACTTGCAAGATGGTGCTCGGGTTAATGTCCAAGCAGGTGTAGGCATGGTAGAAATCATGAGAAAACAAAATGAAATCACTGAAATGTTAATTCAAGAGCAGAGGTTCTCACTCTTGCCATCTAGAGAAATTCCTGTCTTTAGAGGTGACCCTTTGAGCTACATTTCTTTCATTAGAACATTTGAACACTGTATAGAAAGCAAGACAAGCAATGACAGAGATAGACTTCTCTTCCTAGAACAGTTCACAGATGGGCAACCAAAGGCAATTGTGAGGAGCTGCCTCCACATGGATTCCCAAATAGGCTATGTAAAAGCAAAACGTCTGCTACGCAAACACTTTGGGAATGAGGTGCTTATTGCTGCTGCCTATCAGGAAAAAATTCTGAATTGGGATGTAATCCGTTCAGAGGATAGCAAAGCCCTACACAAATTCTCACTCTTCTTAAGAACATGCTGTAATGCTATGAGCAATAATGAAATTCTACAAGACATGAACAATCCTACACACCTGAAATCTGTCTTATCAAAGCTACCATTCAGGCACAGAGAGAGGTGGAGAACCGTGGCATATGACTATCATGAACGCACACACAGAAGAGCCAAGTTTCCACAACTCGTCAACTTCATTGAAAGACAAGCAAACATTGCTGTAGATCCACTCTTTGGAGAAATACAAGATACAAAACCGAAAGACAAGAAACCAAACTTGAAATCAATTCCTGTTTCATCACACCCTAAAAGCAGCTATAAAAGCAGTTTTGCCACAGTAACAGAATCCCCAGAATCGAGGTCTCAGTCAAGCAACTCTACATCCACCTCACAGAAATCGTGTTTCTTTTGTAAAGGCAACCACAGCACAGATCTGTGCAAAGATTTTGATAAAAAAATGCACAAAGAGAAAGTAGAATTCTTTAAAGCCAATGGCCTATGTTTCGGATGTGTAACTCAAGGCCACATGAGTAAATCTTGTACGAAAAGACTAACTTGTAAAATTTGCACAAAAAAGCATCCTTCTGTGTTGCACATTGAATTTAAGAAAGACTCTGTTAAAGATCAAGCGAGCACTGATAGCATGTCAGTAAGCAGTGCGTTGGTCACCATGGAGAGGCCCATCCATACCGGGGCCGGTGACCAGCAAAAGTTATCAATTGTCCCTGTGCAAGTTAAATTAACTAACTCCAACCAAATTCTCAAAACGTATGCTTTCCTTGATCCAGGAAGCACTGGAACCTTTTGTACAGAGGCTTTAAGGAAGCAACTGAATGCCAAAGCAACACCAACTCGAATCCTACTTCGAACCCTAGGACAAGAAAAGGTCATAAGTATCAACAGAATCAATGGACTGGAACTGTCAAGTCTTGAAGGAAATGATTTCCTAAAACTGCCACCACTCTACACTCAAAAAGAAATTCCTGTAACCATGAAGCAAATTCCCACTCAGGTTGACGTGCAAGAATGGAGCTACCTAAAAGAGGTCAAGTTACCATATATTGATGCAGATATTGGACTCCTGATTGGTAACGATGCAGCTAAGTTTATGGAACCTTGGGCAGTAATTAATAGTAAGGGTAATGGGCCCTATGCAGTAAAGACAAGACTTGGATGGGTGGTTAATGGGCTACTAAACGAACCCACAATGAGCCATAAGCAGCCAACTCATATTTTCAGTAACCGCATATCCATAATTAATTTGAATGACCTCATGATCCAACAATTCAATTATGATTTTCCAGAAAAGGGTTATGAAGAGAAGGCAGAAATGTCTATAGAAGATAAAAGATTCATGCAAATCATGTCTGACTCCACTCAAATGAAAGATGGTCATTACCAAATAAACCTTCCCTTCAAACAGAAAGATGCTGCAATGCCCAACAACCGCCATCTGGCAGAGCAGCGTGTCATGTCGCTAAAGAGGAAGTTCAACAAAGATCCTGAATTCCACAAAGAGTACACTGACTTTCTCGAAAGTGTCATTCAAAAGGGACACGCTGAAGCTGTACCTCAAATACAGTTAAAACCTGAGGAAGGAAGAACATGGTACTTGCCTCACCATGGAGTACGCCACCCAAAGAAGCACAAACTTCGTGTAGTCTTTGATTGTTCTGCATCATTCCAAGGAACATCATTAAATGATGAGCTTATTCAAGGCCCAAATCTAACCAACACACTGCTGGGTGTCTTAATTCGCTTTAGACAAGAGCCAGTAGCAATGATGGCAGATGTAGAAGGCATGTTCCATCAAGTGAAGGTCACACCAGCTGACAAAGACTTCCTGAGATTCCTATGGTGGCCGAATGGTGACTTCAGTCAAAATCTAGTAGAGTACAGAATGACAGTGCATTTATTTGGTGCAACATCTTCATCCAGTGTTGCTAGTTATGCCGTAAGAAGGACAGCTGAAGATAATAAAGACAAGTTCTCAGCAGAAGCAGTTAACACTGTGAAAGAGAACTTTTACGTCGATGATTGTCTGAAGGCTATGCCGAATGAGAAGGATGGCATAGAACTATCTAAAGAACTGAGAACCATGTGTGCTCAAGGAGGTTTCCGCCTAACCAAATGGGTAAGCAACAGCCGCACTGTGCTGGCCTCTATTCCGGAAGAAGAGCGAGCCACAGAGGTAAAAGACATTGACTTTGATCAAAAGAACCTACCGGTCGAACGGGCCCTTGGAGTGCAGTGGAATGTGGAGGAGGATACATTCAGGATTCAAGTGAACTTGAAAAATCAACCTTACACAAGAAGAGGGATTCTTTCCACTGTAAGTTCAGTGTACGACCCACTGGGGTTCTTGGCTCCGTTCACATTCACTGCTAAGAACATCTTGCAGCAGTTATGCCAACTGAATTATGGATGGGACGACAGGATTCCAGACGCCTTTGGTCACACGTGGCATAAATGGCTCACTGGACTAAAGCAGATGGAGAACTTCAACATTCCAAGATGTATTAGATCTGAAGAATTTGGCGAGATCAAGTCAGCCCAACTTCATCACTTCTGTGATGCAAGTGAGACAGGATATGGTACTGTCACCTACCTGAAAATGACCAATACTCAAAACCAAATTAAAATCTCCTTGATCATGGCAAAGGCAAGAGTTGCCCCCTTGAAACAAGTCACAATACCAAGAATGGAACTCACAGCTGCAGTACTTGCAGTGAAAGTGAACAGGATGCTGGAGACTGAATTACACCTTCCACTCAGAAAGGCTGTGTTCTGGACAGACAGTACAGCAGTCTTGAAATATATCAGAAACGATACAAAGAGGTTTCAGACTTTCGTGGCCAACAGAGTCAGCATTATAAGAGAACACTCTTCTGTTGAGCAGTGGCGATACTTAAACACCAAGATCAACCCTGCAGACCATGTGTCCCGAGGTCTCACAGCTGAGGCATTTTTAAAGTGTGAAAGTTGGAAGAAGGGACCAGACTTCCTACAGGAAAAGGAAGAATCATGGCCTAACTTACCTGCTGATCTCACCTCCATACCAGCCGACGATCCTGAAATCAAAAGAGAGAAGGTTACAGTCAACACCATCCAGACGACAGATCAAGATGCTACTAGCACTCTGATACATCACTACTCAAGTTTCGACAGATTGAAAAGAGCTGTAGCATGCATTCTGCAGTTAAGAACTCACCTTTTGCAGCTGAGTAGAAAAAGAAAAGACCTAATGCAAATTCAAGACTCAAACCCAGACAAACAAAGACAATTGATTGAAGTAGAAATGAAAAGATTCAAAGACACTCTAAGAGTACACAACCTCTCACTGGATGAACTGGACAAAGCAGAGACGGCTGTTGTACAATTCTGTCAAAGACAAGGATTTCAAGAGGAAATTGAAACACTACAGAAAGGAAGTTTGAACGTGCGAAAAGACAGTTCAATCTACAAGCTTGATCCCAAGCTTGACCAAAAAGTATTAAGAGTGGGTGGGAGATTAAGCAGATCAGCCATGCCGGAAACTGCAAAGCACCCTGCCATCCTCCCAAAAGACCATCATGTGTCTAAACTCATTCTTAGAAAGATCCATCAGCAAGTAGGACACAATGGGAGAAACCACATGCTCTCCCTACTGAGACAAAAGTATTGGATTCCATGTGCCAATTCATTGTCAAGGAAGATTATCTCTGAATGTGTGACCTGTAGACGTCTCAATGCATCTGTTGGAGAACAGAAGATGGCAGACCTGCCAAGAGATAGGATAACACCTGACCTACCACCTTTCACACAAGTAGGAGTAGATTATTTTGGACCCATTGAAATCAAAAGAGGCCGTACCACGGTCAAAAGATATGGAGTCATTTTCACATGTTTAATCAGTAGAGCAGTACATCTTGAAGTGGCCCATTCTTTAGATACAGACTCGTGCATAAATGCACTCAGGCGTTTTATCGCTCGAAGAGGCCAAGTGATTGAAATTCGTTCAGATAATGGGACCAATTTCATATCCACTGAGAAGGAGCTAAAGGAATCTTTGAAGGCATGGAACTTGGACAAAATAGAAAGATCTCTACAACAGAAAGGAGTCAAATGGACCTTTAATCCACCCGCCGGTGCCCATCATGGTGGTGTATGGGAACGGATTATACGTTTGCTTAAAAAGACCTTGCTATCAGCAAGCTTTAGATGATGAAAGTCTCCATACAGTCATGTGTGAAGTGGAAGCCATACTTAACAGCCGCCCACTCACAACGGTCTCGAATGACCCCAATGACCTGGAAGCACTGACACCGAATCATCTGTTAACTCTTAAGAAACAGCCGATCCTTCCACCAGGAGTGTTCCAGGCCGATGATGTATATGCAAAGCGCCGTTGGAGGCAAGTGCAATACCTGTCAGATCTATTTTGGACAAGATGGATAAAAGAATACCTACCTCTTATGAATGTACGTCAAAAATGGAACCGCATCCGCAGGAACTTTGAAGAGGGAGACATTGTGATCATAGCTGACACAAATGCACCAAGAGGATCCTGGATGCTGGCTAGAGTCCTGGAAACGATGCCAGACTCAAGAGGACTTGTGAGAAGTGTGCGTCTTCAGACGAAAACCAGCGTGCTTGACAGGCCCATCAGCAAGATATGCCTGCTGGTGCCGAAGTCCAATTAAAGAAGCACCAAGATTTAGACAGGCCCATAACACCATGCCTGTTTCCTCCCTCACAAGTATTTATTTTGATTTTGAACCTTTTTGTATGGCTCCAGTTTATTTTGATTTTGTATTGTTATTAGAGCCTGCCCATAACAATAGGGGCCGGTTATGTAGGAGCCATCTAGTTGATTTCACATATTTGTGACTAAATGGCGCCCCCACTGGTTGCCTTAGAAAATGGCACCATGGTTCCCTTTAATTAAGCCAAAGGCCCACAGCTGTAGGTGGAAAGACGCCAGTAGAGATACAGATTTCAACGGCTCGCAGCTCGCACTCATCGCACAATACAGCGCAGTTTAAAGAAAGAAAGAAAGAAAGAAAGGAAAGAAAGAAAAATAGCCTACTTTATTATTTGTTTATTGAACCCTGCGCCTGTTTTGAGACCCTTTGTTAGTTTATGTCTGGAGCCTGTTCTTGTTTTGTTTTCTCCGTTTATTATTTTGAAACCCATTACACTCACACAACACAAACTCCTGCCATAATATCAACCTGTTGCAGCCATCATTAATCACCATCGACAAACAACTGAAACAAGTGAGTAAACAACAAGACGCCCAAGTCCCAAAATGTGAGCACGTTAAACCGTATCTCTGGTGTAACAAGAAAGGCATATTGGCCCTACAGGTAGTCTGGCATGTCGGCCGAACAAGACATAGTGCGGTGTCATCCCCGTGGACGCATGTGTCGAGTTGTTGTAGGCTTGGACCAGGAAAGGGAGCTGCTGATGCCACAGGGGTTGGACTTCAGGCTCCAACGTGCTCAGCAGGCCGATTAGGGTTTTGTTGAACCGTTCACAAGTCCCATTCCCCTGGGGATGGTAAGGTGTGGTCCGACTCTTTGTGCAGCCATAGAGGTCACATAGCTGTCGCATCAGAATGGACTCAAAGGCAGGCCCCTGATCTGTCACGAACCTCTCCGGGCAACCAAAAGGTTGGATCAATGCTGCCCACAGTGCCTTCACCGTAGCTGCCGCCGTCTGGTCTTTGGTTGGCACTGCAAGTGCGTAACGGGAGAACAAGTCAGTTATGACCAGTATGTAAGGGTAAGTGTCATTAGGCCTGCCCAGGGACAAATAGTCCAGGCCCACCACCTCAAAGGAGTAACTGCTCTGAATGGACATCAACGGGGCCCGAGGCTCTGTTCCTGCTTTACTCACTGCACATCTTGGACAGTCCGCAGTCCAAACTCGGACATCCTTTCCCATGCCCTACCAGAAGAACCGCCGGCGCATGATGGACACCACCTTCTCAGCACTGGAGTGGCCGGCTGCTTGGTGGTACTCCTTCCAGAGCGCATGTGTCCGGGTAGCAGGGACTAGCAGCTGGTGTGCCAGGGTCTTGGTGTCGGGCTCCTCCCAAACCCGCACCAGTAGATCCTCGTGTAGGCCTAGATGGTCCCACTCCTGCAACAGCTTAGACAGGTAAGGAGATAAACAACGGCGAATGTCTCGGGATGGGGGCTTGCCGGTTCCCAGCCATTCGCGGATCTGACCCAACTCTGCATCCTGCTGTTGCCATGCCCTCCACAGCGTTGTCTCTGGGGGGGTTGTACTGGCAGGAGGATCCTCTACCGATTCATCTGTAGGGTCCGCCGGTACCTCGACAGCCTGAGCCACTGCAGTAAGAGTCTCTGGTAGTCTGGACAACAGATCTGCGTTTTTGTTGGTGGTGCCAGGGCGGTATTTGATGTCGAAGGAGTAGTTGGCGAGTTGAGCAGCCCACCTCTGTTCGACCGCTCCTAGGCGGGCTGTGTTCAGGTGTACTAGGGGGTTATTGTCAGTGTAGATGGTAAACTGCGCCCCCCACAGGTAGTCTTTGAACTTGTGAGTCACTGCCCAATTAAGGGCCAGCAATTCCAACTTGAAGGAGCTATAGTTCTGGTCGTTGCGCTCGGTGGGGCTAAGGCTGCGGCTGGCATAGGCAATGACCCTTTCTTGCCCTTCCTGCACCTGAGATAGCACTGCCCCTAAGCCCTCCAAGCTGGCATCGGTATAGACCTTGAAGGGCTGGGCAAAGTCTGCAAAGGCCAAGATGGGGGCACTCAGGAGGGCCTGCTTCAGCTGCTCGAAGGCCGGTCACCCCTTGCAGCAGATGATTCAGCGGGGCCGCAATCCGGGAGAAAGCCTTGACAAATCTCCTGTAGTAGCCTACAAAGCCAAGGAAGGAGCGGACCTGCTTCACTGTGGTCGGGACCGGCCAGTTGTCGACCGCCTGGGTTTTCTCCGGGTCTGTAGAAACCCCCTCCGCACTGACCACATGTCCAAGGTAGGTCACCTGGCGTCTGAAGAGCTTACATTTCCCTGGTTGGAGTTTTAGGCCGTGGTCCTGTAGGCGTTGGAATACTTGCTCTAGGTGCTTAAGGTGGCTCTGAAAGTCAGGAGAATACACGATCACATCATCCAAATAAATGAGCAAGTGGTCGTGTACCTGTCCCCCCAAGCAACGCTGCATGAGCCGCTGGAAGGTGGCGGGCGCGTTGCAGAGCCCAAAAGGCATTCTCTCAAACTGGTAGAGGCCCAACGGCGTTGTGAAAGCAGTCTTTTCTTTGTCTTCCGGAGCCACCTCCACCTGCCAATATCCACTGGCCAGATCCAAGGTACTGTACCAGGCTGCCTGTGTCAAACTGGTGAGGGACTCCTCGATCCTGGGCAAGGGGTAAGCATCTTTGTGGGTGACGGAATTTAGTTTGCGGTAATCGACACAGAAGCGCCAAGAGCCGTCCTTCTTGCGTACCAGTACCACCGGTGCTGCCCAGGGACTAGAGCTTTCTTTGATCACCTTGCCGTCGATCATGCTCTGCAGAAGCAGCCTCAGCTCGGCGTACAGTTTAGGGGGGACAGGGCGGTACCGTTCTCGGATAGGGGGTGCCTCCGCAGTGGGGATTTGATGATGGACGGCGGCAGTGTGGCCAAAGTCCTCCTCGTGGCCGGCAAAGACATGCGTCCACTGACTTAGGAGGGTGGTGAGCTGTCCCTGTTGCTCCGTGTCCAAGCCGTCTCCCTCCAACTTCAAGGCTGGGTGGTCAGCAATAGGTGTGTGGGTCACGGACCGGACATCTACTTCCAGCACCCCAGGTTCTGTGTCGTTGATCACCAGCTCCCTTGCTCCATGGACCTCTAGGGGGTCGATTCGGGACACTACAGCCAGTGCCTGCTTCTGTGGGAGATGGACAGGAGAGGGGTTTGGGTTGCAGACTCGAAGAGGCACTTTCCCTCCACGTGCCCAGCTCAAGGTCCTCGCAATCCGCCAGCTGCGCTCCTCCATGCCTTGGCCATCAGGGAGGTCCTCCACCAGCACGGGACAGTCCTCTCCACCCAGGGCCTGAGGTACGTAGGCCCAGACGATCATCTCGGACTCCGGCGGCACCAAGATGGGTGCCTGTCGCCCCAGTTTGGCCACGCCTTGGGCTACCTCTTGGGTGGGGGTGACCTGTATTCTTCTGCAGATGGAGAATGCCTTTTCCCATGCTTTCCTGGCAGCTGGGGAGAAGAGGGACTTGAAAGCAGCCTGCCCCGGATGGCCTTGCTTAAACAGGGCCTCCCAGCAATCTGACATCACGTTCATGCCCAGCAGTCCATGGTCAGTGTTCATACAGTCATCTTTAACAATTACGATGCCCCGGCCCGGCACCTCTATCCCTCCGATAGTAAAATCCATGACTGCATACCCTATATAAGGGATCTGTAGGCCGTTAGCCGCTCGCAGAGTCAACCAGGAGAGATCTTCCACTCCCAGCATCACAGCGTCACCGAAGCAACGCTTGAACAGGGACTGGCTGAACAAAGTCACTTGAGAGCCGGTGTCCAGGACACAAGGGACCTTCTCCCCACGTATAAGGACCTCGACCTCTGGGCAGCGGCCAACCATCACGGACTGTTCTAGGGACTCTGAAGGTGTTCCCATTCCGGTCACACGCCCTGCAGTGACCGGCGGGACTGAAAATCCTGGGTGGGCGTTGCCCTGCGGGAGCAGTAACGTTGGACGTGCCCTGCTTCCCCACAGTCCCGGCAGATAGTGTAGTGTCTTGCCATTATTTGTCATATATTGAGTGTCCAGGAAGCACTTTTTACCCTGTTGCATAAATGATTGGAGAGGCCAGGCATGTCCTTATTTCTGTATCATTTTATTAAGGACAAAGCTTAGTTACCAAATTCATGATCAGTCCATTCCAGAGCCATCCTAGAGCAGTCCCCTCATAGCTGTCCCCGACCTCATCTGGAACCTGGCTACAGATCTCACTCTGACTGACTGGATTCTCGACTGACCTCTCTGACTGGATTCTGTGGATTCTCACTGGATTCTCCCTGGATTCTGGATCTCCGCACATTTGAGACCCTCTTTATAATTCTCCCCAAATAGTGCGTGTGGGGTGTGCACCCCAACGCCCTTGTATGTGTGTACGCACGTGCATGTGCGTCCCCAGACCACCGCATACTAAGTAGATGGTCACTTCTATAGATTATTAACACAATGGTATCCACGGTTCAATACAATAGCCTTTACAATTTCATAGCAGACCTTTTCAACTGATCACATAGGCCCTACTTGGAATGTGTCTGTGGGCCAGCTAATATCAAGCCTCTCAGAGCTCACATGCAGAAACTCAGTCAGTGCAGGTTTGTCCTGCATAAACAGTATATGACATTATACAACATTATATGGATATTTCATCGTAATGTGGCTCTGTAATATACGACATATTCCTCCCTTGACACATGAGCCAACATGTGTCACAAACTTATAGGAAGGAGCCACATTAGAATCCTCCCTCTGGCCGATACATGACTTACTTACTGGAACATCAGCAATTCAAAGAAATCACACAATTACAATAGAATCCAAAAATACCCTCAAAAGTTTCCAGCATTCAAATTACTTAAAATCATCACCAGTGATCTTCATTACATTTACATCCTCATCATCAGTATGCTTGACTCTCTCTGTGTTTACTTCATTACATTTCATTTCATCTCATTTCATCTCATTTCATTTCATTTCATTTTAACACAAAAACACAGTAAAAATCGTTTACACCCCAATAACTTCTCTGTAGTATAATCCCTATCACTTTCAACAATCACATAACTCAAACATGAATAATGGCATAAATGATTAGTACACATATCTGACACTTAACACAATACATTGTCGCTTCTCCAACCCCTTTTGCTTTTACTCAAAAGCACTCCAATTATAGATCAATGTGTGTTATAACCTTTCAATCGTGACATCTAAAACACCTAGCTTCAGTTAATGTCATGACTAAATTATAGCTATAATCATCCAATACTATTGTCTTGCCATTATTTGTCATATATTGAGTGTCCAGGAAGCACTTTTTACCCTGTTGCATAAATGATTGGAGAGGCCAGGCATGTCCTTATTTCTGTATCATTTTATTAAGGACAAAGCTTAGTTACCAAATTCATGATCAGTCCATTCCAGAGCCATCCTAGAGCAGTCCCCTCATAGCTGTCCCCGACCTCATCTGGAACCTGGCTACAGATCTCACTCTGACTGACTGGATTCTCGACTGACCTCTCTGACTGGATTCTGTGGATTCTCACTGGATTCTCCCTGGATTCTGGATCTCCGCACATTTGAGACCCTCTTTATAATTCTCCCCAAATAGTGCGTGTGGGGTGTGCACCCCAACGCCCTTGTATGTGTGTACGCACGTGCATGTGCGTCCCCAGACCACCGCATACTAAGTAGATGGTCACTTCTATAGATTATTAACACAATGGTATCCACGGTTCAATACAATAGCCTTTACAATTTCATAGCAGACCTTTTCAACTGATCACATAGGCCCTACTTGGAATGTGTCTGTGGGCCAGCTAATATCAAGCCTCTCAGAGCTCACATGCAGAAACTCAGTCAGTGCAGGTTTGTCCTGCATAAACAGTATATGACATTATACAACATTATATGGATATTTCATCGTAATGTGGCTCTGTAATATACGACAATAGGACGACCTTGGTCATCCCACTGGTAGTCTCGTGACTCTTGGGTGTCAGGACGCCTGCGTCGGCCGGAGGGTGGTGCAGCGGCTGGCCTGCCCCACTGAGACGTTGGCGCAGGGTTCGGTTGGGAGTTGGATAACTGACCCCGAATCTCATCAACGATTGTCTTGCCCAGCAGCGTCACCTGGTCATGTATCTCCTGTTTCAGTTCAGCCCGGAGGGACTCTTTTAGCTGTTGCAGTTGGGACTGTGGTTCGGGTACAGGGGGCTGGGGTGTAGCTCGAGCCTGGCAGATCATAGCCTCGCCCCCTTGGGCCTTTCCCTCCTTCTCCAGGAACTTGGCCTCCCTGCAGACAGCATCGAAGGTGAGGTTTGGGGTTCGCCTCAGGTGGCGCTGTAATTCTTGCTTCACAGGCCCTTCCCTAAGTCCTCTGGAAAACTGCGACCTCAATACTCCATCTGCAGGCCCAGCATGGACCGGGTCACTCCTCTGCCACCTATGGAAACACTCACGGAGACGAAGGATGAAGTCATCAACCCCCTCCCCCGCTGCCTGCTTACAATCAAAGTACTCCTCTCGTAGGGTCTCCACTGAACGGTGGTCTCCATACTTTCGACCTAGGGCCTCTAAGATCTTCTGGTCAGAGTCTCTATCAGCATGGGGGAGCAGCAGGGCCTCTCTATGGGCACCGCCCTCTAGGGTACTCAACAGGAAGTCTACTTTCTGTTGGGGGGATAGCATCTGAGCCCGTAAGAAGGATTCCACCTGAGCCCGCCACTGACTAAACCCAACGGCCCCTCCCCCTCCACTGAATTTGGGAACCCAGGAAGCCCCCATGAACCAGGGCATCATAACTGCATTCATGCCTGCATTACGTACTGGTTCTGCTGCGTCAAGAGCTAGGTTTAAAGGTTCGTTTACATTGTCAACGTTCTGAACATGATCGTCGGCCATACTGTTGTGGGTGTCAAGGGTCCTGCCGGCTACGCCAAATTTGTGTCACCCAACAAGGGCTCAATGATATCGTACCCCTGAGACACCACAATCAGCAGGCGAGTCGTTAGAAAAGTAACAACCTTTATTATATTCTAAAATGTCAAACAGGTAATGTAAAACGTATAACAATATATAACTGTAGCAATTGATAAGTGTGGTACCTTATAAAGGTGGCAGTTATATAAATAGTATAAATATAACAATCAGATAATTGTAGCACTTGGTCAACGTGACCACTATAGAACTGTAGCAATCATGTACATCTAGTAACCATATAAAGGCAACACTTCTGGGGATGTGACAATCCTACTAACAGAGTGACCATATAGCAGTTAGATGTGGCAATATACACATAGGTAAGCCAAAAGCCAATAATTGTAAAACCCCACTTCAAAAGGATGCTTGCAGGAATGTAGACATTACCCCTGTACTGTTCCCGCCCGAAGCTACAAGCAACCCCACATAATTACACTACACACTTCAACCAATAAAAAGATGGCACGGCAAAATCGAATGCACACACAAATAGGATAACACTTCTATTGAATATAAAGCAGCAAAAGTCTCCACACATGCGTTCACCAGAAGGGGGCAGCAAGATACAGGCTAAGGAACCACCCCGACAATAATCCCACCCCTGCAAACAACCCCTCTGAATAAAGGCTATACTAATTAGACTTGGAGAATAGACGACAGTGGGATAATGTTATCAAATTCACAGTACAAATAGTATTTTGCAAATCACAATGAATATACTCTTAAAACTAATAACACTGAATCCCCAACTCACAGCCCCAGAGCCCAGATTGTCCGTCCTCCTGTGTGACGTCACTGTCCTTTGTCCAATTGGGACCCCGGACGGGGAGAAACCCCGTAGTAGCGTCGGTTGCCTGGCAACGAGCCTAGCGGTAGTATGGAGCCGCGTTGAATGTTGTCTGCTGGTCCACGGCCGTGGATCGAAGCTGAAGAGGAGGAAACAAAGTGTCTATAAGCGACGGTAGGTTGAAAACAACGTGGCTTCACTCACACAATGCTGAGGGCATGGATTGACCGTCCCTTTTAGGCCAGGTCAGCTGGCATGTAGCAGTACAATCTGCGATGGCGATCGGTCAGCTCTGCTTTGCGGGCGACGGCGGCGTTCCACGGCGGCGTCCCACGGCGTCAGGTCAGGGAAGCTGGGAAGGAGGATAGCACTCGTCAGTGACGGTGAGCGAGATTAAATATAGAGCCACACTCACGAAATGCTGAGATCTCGGGTCACGTCCCTTTTTACGCCGGGCAGGCTGGCGTATCACAAACAAAGGCGGCAGCCGATCAGGTCTGTCAGGAGCTCGGTGTGTAGTCGGAGGTGGCGTGGTGGCACTCAGCGTGGTGTCTGCCACGGCGTCTCGTCTCAACTCACTCAGCGGTGTTCACTCTGGCTCGCGCTGCCGACTCTGCCCCTCTTATACCCATGCCATCCAATAACGGTGCGCCACTACCTTCTCGTTGTCTGTAAAGGGAGAGAGGGAAACGCAACACCACCCCCGACAGTCCAACACAGGCACTATAACGTGCATTTCAGTTCAGCTCTATATTGTCTGTTTATATCCCTTCATTTATGTACAACAGTTCGTGTCCACAGGTGACATAGACACCGTTGGAAGGCTCTAGCCAGCAAGCCCGCTCAGTCAGCCAACGCAGCCAGCCAGCCCCGCCAGTCAGCCAGTGTAGAAGGTCAGGCCAGGTCAGGCCAAGCCAGCGCACATCAGCCCTTGCAGTCAGCCATTGCAGCCAGCCTTGCTCAGTCAGCTCAGCCAGGCCTCTCTCGCGGCCTGGCTCTCTGTCTGCCTGGCCCGGTCTGCCCCGCCCTGCCTTGCAGCAACAGAACCAGCCGGCCTGGCAAGCCAGCCAGCTCAGAATGCGAGCCCAGCAAGCCAGTGCAGCGAAAATGTTTACAAGCCCAGCATGCCCAGACAGCCTGTGCAGCCAACAGTCAGCCAGCCCAGACCAGCATTTGCAGCAAGCCAGGATCCAACCCTTGCAGTGCAGCCTTAGGCCGGATAGTCCCCCTGCCTGCACTTTGTTGCTTAAATGTAGCTTTTAGCGTAGGTTCAATAAGGAAGATCTAAACCAACGCTCTCATTCGGCCTTTCAGCACTATCATGGCTCATCATTATCTGTTCTCAAATCCTAGCACTTTGCAGCAGCCAATCAGGTGATTGGACTCCGCCTTTAAATATCTCTGCCTCTGACACTTTGCCATTCTCCTTTCAGTCTGCAACAAGCAAGCTGTGTTCTTGAAGAATTTTACCTCACTTCCTCCATGTGGCCTGCTCTCATCAAACAACCTCCTGCAGCCTACTACAATCCAACAAGCTGGCTTCATTCCTCCCAGATGCAATGGCTGCCTCAATTCCAGCTTTCAACAGTTCGTACTGCCATTATGAATTATTCAAAAATTGCCATTTGCTCTTACTGCTGCTTCAGCCAATGCTATTTATCATGCCTGAAATCCAGCTAATGCTAACTACCATGCTGTATATACAGCTAATACTGTCATGCCTGCAGCTAATTCTATCTATAGCCACTATATCATGCCTACAATTCAGGTAATTCTTAACTCATGCCTGCCATTTCAATTCTACCTTTACTGCTGTTATTGCTGTTTACATGATATCACAGCTACTGCTCTAAAAGTATAGGTTACAAAGGTAACCCCAGTTTTATATCATCCAGAGATAGCAGAGGAGGCAATCATTTATTTGCATGTCTGTCTTGAGTCAATGAATCTCCTGTGAGCTATCAAAGTGCAGTTATTTATTAAATCTTTTCATTTCAGGTTTCAGCTGCCATAATATGTTACTTTACCATTTGTGGTCATGCCACAGTCAATATTCCGATCTTTCATTTCAGGCCATTCTTCAGCTGCTGCTAACTTGTGTTTTTATTTCAAGCCATGCTGCTGCTGCTAACATGTTTTTATCATTTTAGGTCATGCTGCTGCTGCTAACATGTTTTTATCATTTTAGGTCATGCTGCTGCTGCTGCCCACATGTAGTTTCATCACAGGCAATGCTGCTGCCGCTGCTCTCATGAAGTTTTATCATTTCAGACAACGCTGCTGCTATGTGTTCTTTAATCATGCTTCAGATGCCACTAAATCTGCTGCCATCATTTCAGCCAATCATGCCATCTATGCAGCGGCATTTGATGCTACCATGAGGATGGTAAATCTATGATTCACATTTCAAATATGCATTTAACTTCAAGTACTGCTGCCGTCGGTTGGTAACGTGTCTGCTTTGCTTCTGCAGCTTCAGGTAAGATGTCTAAATAAAAGTGAACCATATAAATAAGCTATCATGTGCATGCTTTTACTTTGCTCAGTTAGCTAATGCTACTCATCCTATTGCTTCTAACATGTGGTTAGTCATGCTTATGCTACATTGCATCCACAGATAATGCTACCTCTGCGCTAACAGATCTGCTATTTATTTCAGAATGCAATTTGTCCTCAGCCTGCTCCAAGCCCGCTAATCATCTCAGCTTATGCTGCTGCCACGAGGTCGGTCTTCTCTGCCTGCTGCAAGCCTGCTAATCATCTCAGCTTATGCTGCTGCCACGATGTCCGTCTTCTCAGCCTGCTGCAAGCCTGCTAATCATCTCAGCTATGCTGCTGCCACGAGTCTCAGTCTGCTGCAAGCCCGCCAAACATCACAGCTACTTCATCTGCTGCTGCCACGATGTCCGTCTTCTCAGCCTGCTGCAAGCCTGCTAATCATCTCAGCTATGCTGCTGCCACGAGTCTCCTCAGCCTGCTGCAAGCCCGCCAAACATCAGCTACTTCAGCTGCTGCTGCCACGAGGTCGGTCTTCTCTGCCTGCTGCAAGCCTGCAGATCATCTCAGCTCATGCTGCTGCCATGAGTCTCCTCAGCCTGCTGCAAGCCCACTAAACATCACAGCTATGCTGCTGCCACGAGGTCCATCTTCTCAGCCTGCTGCAAGCCTGCTAAACATCTCGGCTACGCTACTTCAACTGCTCCTGCCATGGTTCTGTCTCCTCAGCCTGCTGCCAGTCCGCTAAACATCTCATCAACCTCTAATGCTGCTACCACGAGGTCAGTCACAAGCTCGATAACACTGCCAATGTCATTGCTCCTTCAGCTTAAGCTAATGCTGCAACTGCAAAAGTAGGTTAGTCAAGAGCCTGCTAACATGTGCTGACTACATTGCTCCTTCAGCTTAAGCTAATGCTGCAACTGCAAAAGTAGGTTAGTCAAGAGCCTGCTAACATGTGCTGACTACATTGCTCCTTCAGCTTAAGCTAATGCTGCAACTACAAAAGTAGGTTAGTCAAGAGCCTGCTAACATGTGCTGACTACATTGCTCCTTCAGCTTTTGCCACATCTGCTAAAATGTTGGTTGGTCATGAGCCTGCTAGCACATGACGACTGCATTGCTCCTATAGATTCTCTTCAACTAATGCTTAAACTGCTAAAGGTTAGTCATGTGCCCGCCGTCATTGCTAATAGCCCTCAGATAAAGTCACTTTGTCTGCTGCCAACATAATGGCCTGCGTGCTAAAGCAGTGCACTAAATTAGCTACCAGACTCAATGATCATCATAATGCTTATTCATCAGCATTCTTTGATATTCTGCTTTGTGCTTCCTTTACATGTCTGGCTTCCTGCATGGTGATCAATGCTGATGGGAAATGAGTGCCGTTCATCTCGGGACACTCGGATACTGGAATGGTCAGGTTTGCAGCCAGGCCTCGTCTGTCGTTAATCATTGCATATTTTTCATGAGCACCTCAGCGGCATACATGCCAATGCTTAATCATGAGCTGCAATCAGTCTCATTGGTATGTCATGTACACATATCATTCATCGCTTGTTGGTGCCACATAAAGTTCAATCGCAGCAACTTCTAGGTTTCGGTGTCTGTTAACCATTCTGCCCTCTATTTCAGTATTGCGTATTCAAGTATGCTGTATCGGCCCACTCAAGCCTAAAGCTCACATTGGCACCTTATCGTATCAAGATTGGTGCGTTTCAAATTGGCTCTCAATCTGCTCAATGGAGGCAGATTGCATTGGGAAATCAAGCCGTTATTTAGTAGACCGTTTCTGGTCTTCGGCCGCTCATTATGCAGCTCCTTTTTATAGGTTTTTGGGGGATATCTATCATCTCTCAGGTCAGCCTTATAGCCTTCTATGGTTGGCTTTGCTGCATATCTCACTGAAGCCTCCAGCGTATAGCCTATTGTTGATCAATTTCGTATTCAGCTACATATAGCTGGTCATGGTCGCTCATGCTATAAACAATTTCTGGCTAAATTCGCTTCAGGCCTTAGATGGCTCTCATGCGTCTGAATTTGCCAATCTCTGCTTAAACTAGCTTCATGCCTTAAGATCAGTTGCATATACAGCTTCATATAGCTGGTGGTGGTTGCTCATGCCATTCAAATAATTGCCGGCCTTAATGGCCTCAGGTCTCAGTCGGTTATCTCGCTTTCTAAATATCGCTTCATGAGTCCAAATTCGCCTGGTTTCATATATAGCTGGTTGTTCATGCTTAAGATCAGTCGGTTGCTCATGCTTAGAACAGTTTCATATTCAGCTTCATATAGCTGGTTGCTCATGCTTAAGATAATTTGCATATATAGCTGGTTGCTCATGCTTCGAACCGTTTCATACTCTGCTTCATTTAGCTGGTTCCTCATGCCTTAAACGATTGCATATACAGCTTCATATAGCTGGATGCCCACGTAAATGCAAGGTAATTTCTAGCCTTAGGTCTTAGACGACCATCTCGCTTTCATGCTTCCTAAATCTGTCTCTCTGCCTCAATTCTGTCATTTTGCATATAGCTCGTGGTGGTTGCTCAAAGTAATTGTAGTTTGCCATGTAGCTTCATGCTGTCTAAATGAAAGTGTCATTTGCCATATTCTGCTTCATTTCAGGTCTCACCTGCCTCTGTAAGACTTTTTGGGGGTTCTCCCTATTAAAAGCTAATCTTATTCAATAAATGCAAGTCTAATTGCCAAAATAATGCTCTGCCATAATTTTGCCATTTTGCTAAACTGCTGCCAAAATCTTTCCAATAAACATTTGCTTATTCCATATTGGTGTGTTCTCTCCTTTTATTGAAATGTAGCTTTTAGCGTAGGTTCAATAAGGAAGATCTTAACCAACGCTTTCATTCGGCCTTTCAGCACTATCATGGCTCATCATTATCTGTTCTCAAATCCTAGCACTTTGCAGCAGCCAATCAGGTGATTGGACTCCGCCTTTAAATATCTCTGCCTCTGACACTTTGCCATTCTCCTTTCAGTCTGCAACAAGCAACCCATCTCCATCCCCAACTCCACCTTGTCATCTAGTGTTGAGAAGGAAGGAGGTTGTTCTGCTCAACTGCCACCACCAGCGTCTAGACTTCAATGCTCCAATGGGGGGGTTCTCCCTATTAAAAGCTAATCTTATTAAAAAAATGCAATTGGAGTCTAATCGCCAAAATAATGCTCTGCCATAATTTTGCCTTTGCCATTTTGCTAAACTGCTGCCAAAATCTTTCCAATAAACATTTGCTTATTCCATATTGGTGTGTTCTCTCCTTTTATTGAACTGCGCCTTGCCTGCTTGCCTCGGTCTGCCACAAACTGTCTGTCCTGCCTGTCTGAAACTGGCTTGCCTGACTGTGTGCTTGCCTGCCTGCGTTCTTGCCTGTGGGCTTGTCTGACTGCTTGCATCATGCCTCAGCTGCCTGCATGCTTACCTCGCCTCTGCCTGCTTGCGTGCCTGCCCCTGCCTGGCTGCCTGCCTCGGCCGGCCGGCCGGCCTGCCTGCGTGCCTGCCTCGGCCTGCTTGCTTCCTTGCCTGCTTGGGGTGGGTATGGTTGGAGAGTTTGACCATCCCAAGTGACGCTCAGTTCTTTTTTTGCGTCTCGGTTCCTCAGGTGGAAGCTGCATAGTTGGGTTTTTGATGGGTTGGGTTTCAGGTGGTTGTATTGTAGTAGCTTGACATTTCTTGGAGGGCACTTTCAAGGACGGACTCAATCTTCTGGAAGTCTGCTTGTTGGGTGGTAATGCAGAGGTCGTCGGCGTAGATGAAACGCTGGCATTCTGTGGGTAGTGGCTGGTCGTTTGTGCAGATATTGAAAAGGAGGGGGCGAGCACGCTACCTTGTGGGAGGCCGTTCTTTTGGGCTTTCCATTTACTCCTCTGGTCATTTAACTGGACATGGAAGCGCCTGTTGTTGAGGAGGCTTTTCCTGACCATTGTGCTGTGTTGGACAGTGTCATAGGCAGCAGAGAGATCTCTGAATGCTGCTCCAGTTATTTGTTTTCCCTCAAACCCATCCTCAATGTGTTGGGTGAGGTTGAGCTCTGTCCAGCACAGGAGCGGCCGGGTCTGAAACCAGCTTGGTCTTTAGTCAGCTTGGTGTCTGAGTGGCATGAGGCGTTGGAGTAGCAGCCTCTCATAGAGCTTGTAGGTGATGCAGAGGAGGGAAATGGGTCGGTAGCTCTTTGGGGATGATGGGTCTTTGCCAGGTTTGTGGCTTGTAACCACTTTGGCCTTTCTCCAGACAGAAGGGATGGTTTTCTGTGCCATGCATGTGTTCAGCATCCCCACGAGCCAGGTCTTTGCGTTAGGTCCCAGGTGCTGTATCATTTCTGCCAGTATGTCATCAATCCCTGCTGCTTTTCCGGGTTTCAACTTTCCCATTGCAGTTTCGAGTTCTTCTAGGTCGAAGGGTTTGGTTTGAGGGCTGGCTGATTGTGGTTGGTCTGATACCACTGTGCGATGGTATTCTCCTGTGGGTCGGCGGCGGTGTTGGTTACGACTGTTGGCCACCAGTTGTGATGCAACAGAGTTTGCTGTGACCGTTTTGATTATGGTTTCCTGAGGTCCCTGATGGGTCCCCATGGGGTCCAACAGTGGTCATTGAAGCGTGCACACACACACGCATGCACCTACACGCACAGGCGTGTGTAAAATTTACATTTCAACGAAATGTAAAATTTACATTTCAACGAAAGAACCTGTAAATGACAACACAAAAACTAAGGCACTGGTGTCGTACTTCTGGTTTACCGGAACGGGGTTCAACTCCCTGCAGTGCCCTGCTCAATTTGTTGTATTTACAGGGTTCATTGGTCCATGGTCTCAGAGGGCATACAATAGTATGTAGTTTTTTTTACGATTTTTGAGGATTTGAAAATCGGGGAAAAGCGAAAAGCTATAGTCCGTGGTGCCGGAGGGCATAATATAGTATGTTTTTTACGATTTCGGTCAAGGTCATTTATACTTGTCAAGGTCATTTTCGGCACGCTATAGTGCGCGATTCTTCATCATTGTTGAGGATTTGAAAAAAGGTGAAAATCACGAAAAAGCGACAGGCTATAGTCCATGTATGTCGTTTTTTACAATTTCCGAGGATTTGAAAAAAAGGTGAAGCGTGACGGAGAAGCGTGACGGAAAAGCGTGACGAAAAATCCTCAAATCCTCCAAGCGAAAGGCTATAGTCCATTTTTACGATTTCAGAGGATTTAAAAAAATGTGAAAATCGCGGGAAGGCTATAGTCCATGGTGTCGGAGGGTATACTATAGTATGTCGTTTTTTACAATTTCGGAGGATTTGAAAAAAAGGTGAAAATCGCAGAAAAGCGAAAGGCTATAGTCCATGGTCTCGGAGGGTATACTATAGTATGTCGTTTTTTACGATTTCGGAGGATTTGAAAAAAAGGTGAAAATCACAGAAAAGCGAAAGGCTATAGTCCATGGTGTCGGAGGGCATACTATAGTATGTCGTTTTTTACAATTTCCGAGGATTTGAAAAAAAGGTGAAAATCACAAAAGCGACAGGCTATAGTCCATGGTCTCGGAGGGCATACTATAGTATGTCGTTTTTTACGATTTCGGAGGATTTGAAAAAAAGGTGAAAATCACAGAAAAGCGAAAGGCTATAGTCCATGGTGTCGGAGGGCATACTATAGTATGTCGTTTTTTACAATTTCCGAGGATTTGAAAAAAGGTGAAAATCACGGAAAAGCGAAAGGTTATATAGTCCATGGTCTCGAACGGCATACTATAGCATGCCGTTTTGCATCATTTTTGAGAATTTGAAAAAAAGACGAAAATCACTCCGAGACCATGGGCTATAGCCCATCGTCTCGGAGTCATTTTCGTCTTTTTTTTAAATCCTCGTTTTTCATCATTTATGACCATGGCGATGGGCTATAGCCCATGGTCTCGAACGGCATACTATAGCATGCCGTTTTGCATCATTTTTGAGGATTTGAAAAAAAGACAAAAATCACTCCGGGACCGTGGGCTATAGCCCATCGTCTCGGAGTCATTTTCGTCTTTTTTTCAAATCCTTGTTTTTCATAATTTATGACCATGGCGATGGGCTATAGCCCATGGTCTCGAACGGCATACTATAGCATGCCGTTTTGCATCATTTTTGAGGATTTGAAAAGACGAAAATCACTCCGAGACCATGGGCTATAGCCCATCGTCGCGGAGTCATTTTCGTCTTTTTTTCAAATCCTCGTTTTTCAACATTTATGACCATGGCGATGGGCTATAGCCCATGGTCTCGAACGGCATACTATAGCATACCGTTTTGCATCATTTTTGAGGATTTGAAAAAAAGACGAATATCACTCCGAGACCATGGGCTATAGCCCATCGTCTCGGAGACATTTTCGTATTTTTTTCAAATCCTTGTTTTTCATCATTTATGACCATGGCGATGGGCTATAGCCCATGGTCTCGAACGGCATACTATAGCATGCCGTTTGGCATCATTTTTGAGGATTTGAAAAAAAGACGAAAATCACTCCGAGACCATGGGCTATAGCCCATCGTTGCGGAGTCATTTTCGTCTTTTTTTCAAATCCTCGTTTTTCAACATTTATGACCATGGCGATGGGCTAAAGCCCATGGTCTCGAACGGCATACTATAGCATGCCGTTTTGCATCATTTTTGAGGATTTGAAAAAAAGACGAAAATCACTCCGAGACCATGGGCTATAGCCCATCGTCTCGGAGTCATTTTCGTCTTTTTTTCAAATCCTTGTTTTTCATAATTTATGACCATGGCGTTGGGCTATAGCCCATGGTCTCGAACGGCATACTATAGCATACCGTTTTGCATCATTTTTGAGGATTTGAAAAAAAGACGAAAATCACTCCGAGACCATGGGCCCATCGTCTCGGAGTCATTTTCGTCTTTATTTCAAATCCTTGTTTTTCATCATTTATGAACAATGGCGATGGGCTATAGCCCATGGTCTCGAACGGCATACTATAGCATGCCGTTTTGCATCATTTTTGAGGATTTGAAAAAAATACGAAAATCACTCCGAGACCGTGGGCCCATCGTCTCGGAGTCATTTTCGTCTTTATTTCAAATCCTTGTTTTTCATCATTTATGAACAATGGCGATGGGCTATAGCCCATGGTCTCGAACGGCATACTATAGCATGCCGTTTTGCATCATTTTTGAGGATTTGAAAAAAAGACGAAAATGACTCCGAGACCGTGGGCTATAGCCCATCGTCTCGGAGTCATTTTCGTCTTTTTTTCAAATCCTTGTTTTTCATAATTTATGACCATGGCGATGGGCTATAGCCCATGGTCTCGAACGGCATACTATAGCATGCCGTTTTGCATCATTTTTGAGTATTTGAAAAGACGAAAATCACTCCGAGACCATGGGCTATAGCCCATCGTCGCGGAGTCATTTTCGTCTTTTTTTCAAATCCTCGTTTTTCAACATTTATGACCATGGCGATGGGCTATAGCCCATGGTCTCGAACGGCATACTATAGCATGCCGTTTTGCATCATTTTTGAGGATTTAAAAAAAAGACGAAAATCACTCCGAGACCATGGGCTATAGCCCATCGTCTCGGAGTCATTTTCGTCTTTTTTTCAAATCCTTGTTTTTCATCATTTATGAACAATGGCGATGGGCTATAGCCCATGGTCTCGAACGGCATACTATAGCATGCCGTTTTGCATCATTTTTGAGGATTTAAAAAAAAGACGAAAATCACTCCGAGACCATGGGCTATAGCCCATCGTCTCGGAGTCATTTTCGTCTTTTTTTCAAATCCTCGTTTTTCATCATTTATGACCATGGCGATGGGCTATAGCCCATGGTCTCGAACGGCATACTATAGCATGCCGTTTTGAATCATTTTTTAGGATTTGAAAAAAAGACGAAAATCACTCCGAGACCATGGGCTATAGCCCATCGTCTCGGAGTCATTTTCGTCTTTTTTTCAAATCCTCGTTTTTCAACATTTATGACCATGGCGATGGGCTATAGCCCATGGTCTCGAACGGCATACTATAGCATGCCGTTTTCCATCATTTTTGAGGATTTTAAAAAAAGACGAAAATCACTCCGAGACCATGGGCTATAGCCCATCGTCTCGGAGTCATTTTCGACTTTTTTTCAAATCCTTGTTTTTCATAATTTATGACCATGGCGATGGGCTATAGCCCATGGTCTCGAACGGCATACTATAGCATGCCGTTTTGCATCATTTTTGAGGATTTGAAAAAAAGACGAATATCACTCCGAGACCATGGGCTATAGCCCATCGTCTCGGAGACATTTTCGTATTTTTTTCAAATCCTTGTTTTTCATCATTTATGACCATGGCGATGGGCTATAGCCCATGGTCTCGAACGGCATACTATAGCATGCCGTTTGGCATCATTTTTGAGGATTTGAAAAAAAGACGAAAATCACTCCGAGACCATGGGCTATAGCCCATCGTTGCGGAGTCATTTTCGTCTTTTTTTCAAATCCTCGTTTTTCAACATTTATGACCATGGCGATGGGCTATAGCCCATGGTCTCGAACGGCATACTATAGCATGCCGTTTTGCATCATTTTTGAGGATTTGAAAAAAAGACGAAAATAACTCCGAGACCATGGGCTATAGCCCATCGTCTCGGAGTCATTTTCGTCTTTTTTTCAAATCCTTGTTTTTCATAATTTATGACCATGGCGATGGGCTATAGCCCATGGTCTCGAACGGCATACTATAGCATGCCGTTTTGCATCATTTTTGAGGATTTAAAAAAAAGACGAAAATCACTCCGAGACCATGGGCTATAGCCCATCGTCTCGGAGTCATTTTCGTCTTTTTTTCAAATCCTCGTTTTTCATCATTTATGACCATGGCGATGGGCTATAGCCCATGGTCTCGAACGGCATACTATAGCATGCCGTTTTGAATCATTTTTTAGGATTTGAAAAAAAGACGAAAATCACTCCGAGACCATGGGCTATAGCCCATCGTCTCGGAGTCATTTTCGTCTTTTTTTCAAATCCTCGTTTTTCAACATTTATGACCATGGCGATGGGCTATAGCCCATGGTCTCGAACGGCATACTATAGCATGCCGTTTTCCATCATTTTTGAGGATTTTAAAAAAAGACGAAAATCACTCCGAGACCATGGGCTATAGCCCATCGTCTCGGAGTCATTTTCGACTTTTTTTCAAATCCTTGTTTTTCATAATTTATGACCATGGCGATGGGCTATAGCCCATGGTCTCGAACGGCATACTATAGCATGCCGTTTGGCATCATTTTTGAGGATTTGAAAAAAAGACGAATATCACTCCGAGACCATGGGCTATAGCCCATCGTCTCGGAGACATTTTCGTATTTTTTTCAAATCCTTGTTTTTCATAATTTATGACCATGGCGATGGGCTATAGCCCATGGTCTCGAACGGCATACTATAGCATGCCGTTTGGCATCATTTTTGAGGATTTGAAAAAAAGACGAAAATCACTCCGAGACCATGGGCTATAGCCCATCGTTGCGGAGTCATTTTCGTCTTTTTTTCAAATCCTCGTTTTTCAACATTTATGACCATGGCGATGGGCTATAGCCCATGGTCTCGAACGGCATACTATAGCATGCCGTTTTGCATCATTTTTGAGGATTTGAAAAAAAGACGAAAATAACTCCGAGACCATGGGCTATAGCCCATCGTCTCGGAGTCATTTTCGTCTTTTTTTCAAATCCTTGTTTTTCATAATTTATGACCATGGCGATGGGCTATAGCCCATGGTCTC
This sequence comes from Electrona antarctica, assembly GCF_951216825.1. Taxonomy (NCBI): domain Eukaryota; kingdom Metazoa; phylum Chordata; class Actinopteri; order Myctophiformes; family Myctophidae; genus Electrona; species Electrona antarctica. The sequence continues at coordinate 49,313 of NW_027637570.1, forward strand.
GAACGGCATACTATAGCATGCCGTTTTGCATAATTTTTGAGTATTTGAAAAGACGAAAATCACTCCGAGACCATGGGCTATAGCCCATCGTCGCGGAGTCATTTTCGTCTTTTTTTCAAATCCTCGTTTTTCAACATTTATGACCATGGCGATGGGCTATAGCCCATGGTCTCGAACGGCATACTATAGCATGCCGTTTTGCATCATTTTTGAGGATTTTAAAAAAAGACGAAAATCACTCCGAGACCATGGGCTATAGCCCATCGTCTCGGAGTCATTTTCGTCTTTTTTTCAAATCCTTGTTTTTCATCATTTATGAACAATGGCGATGGGCTATAGCCCATGGTCTCGAACGGCATACTATAGCATGCCGTTTTGGATCATTTTTGAGGATTTGAAAAAAAGACGAAAATCACTCCGAGACCATGGGCTATAGCCCATGGTCTCGGAGTCATTTTCGTCTTTTTTTTAAATCCTTGTTTTTCATCATTTATGACCATGGCGATGGGCTATAGCCCATGGTCTCGAACGGCATACTATAGCATACCGTTTTGCATCATTTTTGAGGATTTTAAAAAAAGACGAAAATCACTCCGAGACCATGGGCTATAGCCCATCGTCTCGGAGTCATTTTCGTCTTTTTTTCAAATCCTTGTTTTTCATCATTTATGAACAATGGCGATGGGCTATAGCCCATGGTCTCGAACGGCATACTATAGCATGCCGTTTTGCATCATTTTTGAGGATTTGAAAAAAAGACGAAAATCACTCCGAGACCATGGGCTATAGCCCATGGTCTCGGAGTCATTTTCGTCTTTTTTTTAAATCCTTGTTTTTCATCATTTATGACCATGGCGATGGGCTATAGCCCATGGTCTCGAACGGCATACTATAGCATGCCGTTTTGCATCATTTTTGAGGATTTGAAAAAAAGACGAAAATCACTCCGAGACCATGGGCTATAGCCCATGGTCTCGGAGTCATTTTCGTCTTTTTTTCAAATCCTTGTTTTTCATCATTTATGACCATGGCGATGGGCTATAGCCCATGGTCTCGAACGGCATACTATAGCAAGCCGTTTTCCATCATTTTTGAGGATTTGAAAAAAAGACGAAAATCACTCCGAGACCATGGGCTATAGCCCATCGTCTCGGAGTCATTTTCGTCTTTTTTTCAAATCCTTGTTTTTCATCATTTATGACCATGGCGATGGGCTATAGCCCATGGTCTCGAACGGCATACTATAGCATGCCGTTTTGAATCATTTTTGAGGATTTGAAAAAAATACGAAAATCACTCCGAGACCATGGGCTATAGCCCATCGTCTCGGAGTCATTTTCGTCTTTTTTTTCAAATCCTTGTTTTTCATAATTTATGACCATGGTGATGGGCTATAGCCCATGGTCTCGAACGGCATACTATAGCATGCCGTTTTGAATCATTTTTGAGGATTTGAAAAAAATACGAAAATCACTCCGAGACCATGGGCTATAGCCCATCGTCTCGGAGTCATTTTCGTCTTTTTTTTCAAATCCTTGTTTTTCATAATTTATGACCATGGTGATGGGCTATAGCCCATGGTCTCGAACGGCATACTATAGCATGCCGTTTTGAATCATTTTTGAGGATTTGAAAAAAATACGAAAATCACTCCGAGACCATGGGCTATAGCCCATCGTCTCGGAGTCATTTTCGTCTTTTTTTTCAAATCCTTGTTTTTCATAATTTATGACCATGGCGATGGGCTATAGCCCATGGTCTCGAACGGCATACTATAGCATGCCGTTTTGCATCATTTTTGAGGATTTGAAAAAAAGACGAAAATCACTCCGAGACCATGGGCTATAGCCCATCGTCGCGGAGTCATTTTCGTCTTTTTTTCAAATCCTCGTTTTTCAACATTTATGACCATGGCGATGGGCTATAGCCCATGGTCTCGAACGGCATACTATAGCATGCCGTTTTGCATCATTTTTGAAGATTTGAAAAAAAGACGAAAATCACTCCGAGACCATGGGCTATAGCCCATGGTCTCGGAGTCATTTTCGTCTTTTTTTCAAATCCTTGTTTTTCATCATTTATGACCATGGCGATGGGCTATAGCCCATGGTCTCGAACGGCATACTATAGCAAGCCGTTTTCCATCATTTTTGAGGATTTGAAAAAAAGACGAAAATCACTCCGAGACCATGGGCTATAGCCCATCGTCTCGGAGTCATTTTCGTCTTTTTTTCAAATCCTTGTTTTTCATCATTTATGACCATGGCGATGGGCTATAGCCCATGGTCTCGAACGGCATACTATAGCATGCCGTTTTGAATCATTTTTGAGGATTTGAAAAAAATACGAAAATCACTCCGAGACCATGGGCTATAGCCCATCGTCTCGGAGTCATTTTCGTCTTTTTTTTCAAATCCTTGTTTTTCATAATTTATGACCATGGTGATGGGCTATAGCCCATGGTCTCGAACGGCATACTATAGCATGCCGTTTTGAATCATTTTTGAGGATTTGAAAAAAATACGAAAATCACTCCGAGACCATGGGCTATAGCCCATCGTCTCGGAGTCATTTTCGTCTTTTTTTCAAATCCTCGTTTTTCATCATTTATGACCATGGCGATGGGCTATAGCCCATGGTCTCGAACGGCATACTATAGCATGCCGTTTTCCATCATTTTTGAGGATTTTAAAAAAAGACGAAAATCACTCCGAGACCATGGGCTATAGCCCATCGTCTCGGAGTCATTTTCGACTTTTTTTCAAATCCTTGTTTTTCATAATTTATGACCATGGCGATGGGCTATAGCCCATGGTCTCGAACGGCATACTATAGCATGCCGTTTTGCATCATTTTTGAGGATTTGAAAAAAAGACGAATATCACTCCGAGACCATGGGCTATAGCCCATCGTCTCGGAGACATTTTCGTATTTTTTTCAAATCCTTGTTTTTCATCATTTATGACCATGGCGATGGGCTATAGTCCATGGTCTCGAACGGCATACTATAGCATGCCGTTTGGCATCATTTTTGAGGATTTGAAAAAAAGACGAAAATCACTCCGAGACCATGGGCTATAGCCCATCGTTGCGGAGTCATTTTCGTCTTTTTTTCAAATCCTCGTTTTTCAACATTTATGACCATGGCGATGGGCTATAGCCCATGGTCTCGAACGGCATACTATAGCATGCCGTTTTGCATCATTTTTGAGGATTTGAAAAAAAGACGAAAATAACTCCGAGACCATGGGCTATAGCCCATCGTCTCGGAGTCATTTTCGTCTTTTTTTCAAATCCTTGTTTTTCATAATTTATGACCATGGCGATGGGCTATAGCCCATGGTCTCGAACGGCATACTATAGCATGCCGTTTTGCATCATTTTTGAGGATTTAAAAAAAAGACGAAAATCACTCCGAGACCATGGGCTATAGCCCATCGTCTCGGAGTCATTTTCGTCTTTTTTTCAAATCCTCGTTTTTCATCATTTATGACCATGGCGATGGGCTATAGCCCATGGTCTCGAACGGCATACTATAGCATGCCGTTTTGAATCATTTTTTAGGATTTGAAAAAAAGACGAAAATCACTCCGAGACCATGGGCTATAGCCCATCGTCTCGGAGTCATTTTCGACTTTTTTTCAAATCCTCGTTTTTCAACATTTATGACCATGGCGATGGGCTATAGCCCATGGTCTCGAACGGCATACTATAGCATGCCGTTTTCCATCATTTTTGAGGATTTAAAAAAAAGACGGAAATCACTCCGAGACCATGGGCTATAGCCCATCGTCTCGGAGTCATTTTCGACTTTTTTTCAAATCCTTGTTTTTCATAATTTATGACCATGGCGATGGGCTATAGCCCATGGTCTCGAACGGCATACTATAGCATGCCATTTGGCATCATTTTTGAGGATTTGAAAAAAAGACGAATATCACTCCGAGACCATGGGCTATAGCCCATCGTCTCGGAGACATTTTCGTATTTTTTTCAAATCCTTGTTTTTCATAATTTATGACCATGGCGATGGGCTATAGCCCATGGTCTCGAACGGCATACTATAGCATGCCGTTTGGCATCATTTTTGAGGATTTGAAAAAAAGACGAAAATCACTCCGAGACCATGGGCTATAGCCCATCGTTGCGGAGTCATTTTCGTCTTTTTTTCAAATCCTCGTTTTTCAACATTTATGACCATGGCGATGGGCTATAGCCCATGGTCTCGAACGGCATACTATAGCATGCCGTTTTGCATCATTTTTGAGGATTTGAAAAAAAGACGAAAATAACTCCGAGACCATGGGCTATAGCCCATCGTCTCGGAGTCATTTTCGTCTTTTTTTCAAATCCTTGTTTTTCATAATTTATGACCATGGCGATGGGCTATAGCCCATGGTCTCGAACGGCATACTATAGCATGCCGTTTTGCATAATTTTTGAGTATTTGAAAAGACGAAAATCACTCCGAGACCATGGGCTATAGCCCATCGTCGCGGAGTCATTTTCGTCTTTTTTTCAAATCCTCGTTTTTCAACATTTATGACCATGGCGATGGGCTATAGCCCATGGTCTCGAACGGCATACTATAGCATGCCGTTTTGCATCATTTTTGAGGATTTTAAAAAAAGACGAAAATCACTCCGAGACCATGGGCTATAGCCCATCGTCTCGGAGTCATTTTCGTCTTTTTTTCAAATCCTTGTTTTTCATCATTTATGAACAATGGCGATGGGCTATAGCCCATGGTCTCGAACGGCATACTATAGCATGCCGTTTTGGATCATTTTTGAGGATTTGAAAAAAAGACGAAAATCACTCCGAGACCATGGGCTATAGCCCATGGTCTCGGAGTCATTTTCGTCTTTTTTTTAAATCCTTGTTTTTCATCATTTATGACCATGGCGATGGGCTATAGCCCATGGTCTCGAACGGCATACTATAGCATACCGTTTTGCATCATTTTTGAGGATTTTAAAAAAAGACGAAAATCACTCCGAGACCATGGGCTATAGCCCATCGTCTCGGAGTCATTTTCGTCTTTTTTTCAAATCCTTGTTTTTCATCATTTATGAACAATGGCGATGGGCTATAGCCCATGGTCTCGAACGGCATACTATAGCATGCCGTTTTGCATCATTTTTGAGGATTTGAAAAAAAGACGAAAATCACTCCGAGACCATGGGCTATAGCCCATGGTCTCGGAGTCATTTTCGTCTTTTTTTTAAATCCTTGTTTTTCATCATTTATGACCATGGCGATGGGCTATAGCCCATGGTCTCGAACGGCATACTATAGCATGCCGTTTGGCATCATTTTTGAGGATTTGAAAAAAAGACGAAAATCACTCCGAGACCATGGGCTATAGCCCATCGTTGCGGAGTCATTTTCGTCTTTTTTTCAAATCCTCGTTTTTCAACATTTATGACCATGGCGATGGGCTATAGCCCATGGTCTCGAACGGCATACTATAGCATGCCGTTTTGCATCATTTTTGAGGATTTGAAAAAAAGACGAAAATAACTCCGAGACCATGGGCTATAGCCCATCGTCTCGGAGTCATTTTCGTCTTTTTTTCAAATCCTTGTTTTTCATAATTTATGACCATGGCGATGGGCTATAGCCCATGGTCTCGAACGGCATACTATAGCATGCCGTTTTGCATAATTTTTGAGTATTTGAAAAGACGAAAATCACTCCGAGACCATGGGCTATAGCCCATCGTCGCGGAGTCATTTTCGTCTTTTTTTCAAATCCTCGTTTTTCAACATTTATGACCATGGCGATGGGCTATAGCCCATGGTCTCGAACGGCATACTATAGCATGCCGTTTTGCATCATTTTTGAGGATTTTAAAAAAAGACGAAAATCACTCCGAGACCATGGGCTATAGCCCATCGTCTCGGAGTCATTTTCGTCTTTTTTTCAAATCCTTGTTTTTCATCATTTATGAACAATGGCGATGGGCTATAGCCCATGGTCTCGAACGGCATACTATAGCATGCCGTTTTGGATCATTTTTGAGGATTTGAAAAAAAGACGAAAATCACTCCGAGACCATGGGCTATAGCCCATGGTCTCGGAGTCATTTTCGTCTTTTTTTTAAATCCTTGTTTTTCATCATTTATGACCATGGCGATGGGCTATAGCCCATGGTCTCGAACGGCATACTATAGCATACCGTTTTGCATCATTTTTGAGGATTTAAAAAAAAGACGAAAATCACTCCGAGACCATGGGCTATAGCCCATCGTCTCGGAGTCATTTTCGTCTTTTTTTCAAATCCTTGTTTTTCATCATTTATGAACAATGGCGATGGGCTATAGCCCATGGTCTCGAACGGCATACTATAGCATGCCGTTTTGCATCATTTTTGAGGATTTGAAAAAAAGACGAAAATCACTCCGAGACCATGGGCTATAGCCCATGGTCTCGGAGTCATTTTCGTCTTTTTTTTAAATCCTTGTTTTTCATCATTTATGACCATGGCGATGGGCTATAGCCCATGGTCTCGAACGGCATACTATAGCATGCCGTTTTGCATCATTTTTGAGGATTTGAAAAAAAGACGAAAATCACTCCGAGACCATGGGCTATAGCCCATGGTCTCGGAGTCATTTTCGTCTTTTTTTCAAATCCTTGTTTTTCATCATTTATGACCATGGCGATGGGCTATAGCCCATGGTCTCGAACGGCATACTATAGCAAGCCGTTTTCCATCATTTTTGAGGATTTGAAAAAAAGACGAAAATCACTCCGAGACCATGGGCTATAGCCCATCGTCTCGGAGTCATTTTCGTCTTTTTTTCAAATCCTTGTTTTTCATCATTTATGACCATGGCGATGGGCTATAGCCCATGGTCTCGAACGGCATACTATAGCATGCCGTTTTGAATCATTTTTGAGGATTTGAAAAAAATACGAAAATCACTCCGAGACCATGGGCTATAGCCCATCGTCTCGGAGTCATTTTCGTCTTTTTTTTCAAATCCTTGTTTTTCATAATTTATGACCATGGTGATGGGCTATAGCCCATGGTCTCGAACGGCATACTATAGCATGCCGTTTTGAATCATTTTTGAGGATTTGAAAAAAATACGAAAATCACTCCGAGACCATGGGCTATAGCCCATCGTCTCGGAGTCATTTTCGTCTTTTTTTTCAAATCCTTGTTTTTCATAATTTATGACCATGGCGATGGGCTAGAGCCCATGGTCTCGAACGGCATACTATAGCATGCCGTTTTGCATCATTTTTGAGGATTTGAAAAAAAGACGAAAATCACTCCGAGACCATGGGCTATAGCCCATCGTCGCGGAGTCATTTTCGTCTTTTTTTCAAATCCTCGTTTTTCAACATTTATGACCATGGCGATGGGCTATAGCCCATGGTCTCGAACGGCATACTATAGCATGCCGTTTTGCATCATTTTTGAAGATTTGAAAAAAAGACGAAAATCACTCCGAGACCATGGGCTATAGCCCATGGTCTCGGAGTCATTTTCGTCTTTTTTTCAAATCCTTGTTTTTCATCATTTATGACCATGGCGATGGGCTATAGCCCATGGTCTCGAACGGCATACTATAGCAAGCCGTTTTCCATCATTTTTGAGGATTTGAAAAAAAGACGAAAATCACTCCGAGACCATGGGCTATAGCCCATCGTCTCGGAGTCATTTTCGTCTTTTTTTCAAATCCTTGTTTTTCATCATTTATGACCATGGCGATGGGCTATAGCCCATGGTCTCGAACGGCATACTATAGCATGCCGTTTTGAATCATTTTTGAGGATTTGAAAAAAATACGAAAATCACTCCGAGACCATGGGCTATAGCCCATCGTCTCGGAGTCATTTTCGTCTTTTTTTTCAAATCCTTGTTTTTCATAATTTATGACCATGGTGATGGGCTATAGCCCATGGTCTCGAACGGCATACTATAGCATGCCGTTTTGAATCATTTTTGAGGATTTGAAAAAAATACGAAAATCACTCCGAGACCATGGGCTATAGCCCATCGTCTCGGAGTCATTTTCGTCTTTTTTTCAAAACCTCGTTTTTCATCATTTATGACCATGGCGATGGGCTATAGCCCATGGTCTCGAACGGCATACTATAGCATGCCGTTTTGAATCATTTTTTAGGATTTGAAAAAAAGACGAAAATCACTCCGAGACCATGGGCTATAGCCCATCGTCTCGGAGTCATTTTCGTCTTTTTTTCAAATCCTCGTTTTTCAACATTTATGACCATGGCGATGGGCTATAGAGCGTCGCAGTCCCGCCTCCTACCCGGGCCCAGGAAATGAAAGCCAATGCATTATTCTCATAGACATTTCGTAAAGTATTTATTTAAAGACGGTTACGCCGCGGACAAAGCCAACTCGAGTCGTGACAACTCATGACAACACAAACAATATTTTGGACCAAACAAATAATTAGAAAGAAGAAAAAAACGGCAGGTTACAACACTTTTTTTGTTGTTTTTCTTCTTTCTAATTATTTGTTTGGTCCAAAATATTGTTTGTGTTGTCATGAGTTGTCACGACTCGAGTTGGCTTTGTCCGCGGCGTAACCGTCTTTAAATAAATACTTTACGAAATGTCTATGAGAATAATGCATTGGATTTCATTTCCTGGTCCCGGGTAGGAGGCGGGACTGCGACGCTCTATAGCCCATGGTCTCGAACGGCATACTATAGCATGCCGTTTTCCATCATTTTTGAGGATTTTAAAAAAAGACGAAAATCACTCCGAGACCATGGGCTATAGCCCATCGTCTCGGAGTCATTTTCGACTTTTTTTCAAATCCTTGTTTTTCATAATTTATGACCATGGCGATGGGCTATAGCCCATGGTCTCGAACGGCATACTATAGCATGCCGTTTTGCATCATTTTTGAGGATTTGAAAAAAAGACGAATATCACTCCGAGACCATGGGCTATAGCCCATCGTCTCGGAGACATTTTCGTATTTTTTTCAAATCCTTGTTTTTCATCATTTATGACCATGGCGATGGGCTATAGCCCATGGTCTCGAACGGCATACTATAGCATGCCGTTTGGCATCATTTTTGAGGATTTGAAAAAAAGACGAAAATCACTCCGAGACCATGGGCTATAGCCCATCGTTGCGGAGTCATTTTCGTCTTTTTTTCAAATCCTCGTTTTTCAACATTTATGACCATGGCGATGGGCTATAGCCCATGGTCTCGAACGGCATACTATAGCATGCCGTTTTGCATCATTTTTGAGGATTTGAAAAAAAGACGAAAATAACTCCGAGACCATGGGCTATAGCCCATCGTCTCGGAGTCATTTTCGTCTTTTTTTCAAATCCTTGTTTTTCATCATTTATGACCATGGCGATGGGCTATAGCCCATGGTCTCGAACGGCATACTATAGCATGCCGTTTTGAATCATTTTTGAGGATTTGAAAAAAATACGAAAATCACTCCGAGACCATGGGCTATAGCCCATCGTCTCGGAGTCATTTTCGTCTTTTTTTTCAAATCCTTGTTTTTCATAATTTATGACCATGGTGATGGGCTATAGCCCATGGTCTCGAACGGCATACTATAGCATGCCGTTTTGAATCATTTTTGAGGATTTGAAAAAAATACGAAAATCACTCCGAGACCATGGGCTATAGCCCATCGTCTCGGAGTCATTTTCGTCTTTTTTTCAAATCCTCGTTTTTCATCATTTATGACCATGGCGATGGGCTATAGCACATGGTCTCGAACGGCATACTATAGCATGCCGTTTTGAATCATTTTTTAGGATTTGAAAAAAAGACGAAAATCACTCCGAGACCATGGGCTATAGCCCATCGTCTCGGAGTCATTTTCGTCTTTTTTTCAAATCCTCGTTTTTCAACATTTATGACCATGGCGATGGGCTATAGAGCGTCGCAGTCCCGCCTCCTACCCGGGCCCAGGAAATGAAAGCCAATGCATTATTCTCATAGACATTTCGTAAAGTATTTATTTAAAGACGGTTACGCCGCGGACAAAGCCAACTCGAGTCGTGACAACTCATGACAACACAAACAATATTTTGGACCAAACAAATAATTAGAAAGAAGAAAAAAACGGCAGGTTACAACACTTTTTTTGTTGTTTTTCTTCTTTCTAATTATTTGTTTGGTCCAAAATATTGTTTGTGTTGTCATGAGTTGTCACGACTCGAGTTGGCTTTGTCCGCGGCGTAACCGTCTTTAAATAAATACTTTACGAAATGTCTATGAGAATAATGCATTGGATTTCATTTCCTGGTCCCGGGTAGGAGGCGGGACTGCGACGCTCTATAGCCCATGGTCTCGAACGGCATACTATAGCATGCCGTTTTCCATCATTTTTGAGGATTTTAAAAAAAGACGAAAATCACTCCGAGACCATGGGCTATAGCCCATCGTCTCGGAGTCATTTTCGACTTTTTTTCAAATCCTTGTTTTTCATAATTTATGACCATGGCGATGGGCTATAGCCCATGGTCTCGAACGGCATACTATAGCATGCCGTTTTGCATCATTTTTGAGGATTTGAAAAAAAGACGAATATCACTCCGAGACCATGGGCTATAGCCCATCGTCTCGGAGACATTTTCGTATTTTTTTCAAATCCTTGTTTTTCATCATTTATGACCATGGCGATGGGCTATAGCCCATGGTCTCGAACGGCATACTATAGCATGCCGTTTGGCATCATTTTTGAGGATTTGAAAAAAAGACGAAAATCACTCCGAGACCATGGGCTATAGCCCATCGTTGCGGAGTCATTTTCGTCTTTTTTTCAAATCCTCGTTTTTCAACATTTATGACCATGGCGATGGGCTATAGCCCATGGTCTCGAACGGCATACTATAGCATGCCGTTTTGCATCATTTTTGAGGATTTGAAAAAAAGACGAAAATAACTCCGAGACCATGGGCTATAGCCCATCGTCTCGGAGTCATTTTCGTCTTTTTTTCAAATCCTTGTTTTTCATAATTTATGACCATGGCGATGGGCTATAGCCCATGGTCTCGAACGGCATACTATAGCATGCCGTTTTGCATCATTTTTGAGGATTTTAAAAAAAGACGAAAATCACTCCGAGACCATGGGCTATAGCCCATCGTCTCGGAGTCATTTTCGTCTTTTTTTCAAATCCTCGTTTTTCATCATTTATGACCATGGCGATGGGCTATAGCCCATGGTCTCGAACGGCATACTATAGCATGCCGTTTTGAATCATTTTTTAGGATTTGAAAAAAAGACGAAAATCACTCCGAGACCATGGGCTATAGCCCATCGTCTCGGAGTCATTTTCGTCTTTTTTTCAAATCCTCGTTTTTCAACATTTATGACCATGGCGATGGGCTATAGCCCATGGTCTCGAACGGCATACTATAGCATGCCGTTTTCCATCATTTTTGAGGATTTTAAAAAAAGACGAAAATCACTCCGAGAAAATGATTCAAAACGGCATGCTATAGTATGCCGTTCGAGACCATGGGCTATAAGCCCATCGCCATGGTCATAAATGATGAAAAACGAGGATTTGAAAAAAAGACGAAAATGACTCCGAGACGATGGGCTATAGCCCATGGTCTCGGAGTGATTTTTTTTTTTTTTTTAAATCCTCAAAAATGTGGGAAAACGGCATGCTATAGTATGCCGTTCGAGACCATGGGCTATAGCCCATCGCCATGGTCATAAATGTTGAAAAACGAGGATTTGAAAAAAAGACGAAAATGACTCCGCGACGATGGGCTATAGCCCATGGTCTCGGAGTGATTTTCGTCTTTTTTTCAAATCTTCAAAAATGATGCAAAACGGCATGCTATAGTATGCCGTTCGAGACCATGGGCTATAGCCCATCGCCATGGTCATAAATGTTGAAAAACGAGGATTTGAAAAAAAGACGAAAATGACTCCGAGACCATGGGCTATAGCCCATGGTCTCGGAGTCATTTTCGTCTTTTTTTCAAATCCTCAAAAATGATGCAAAACGGCATGCTATAGTATGCCGTTCGACACCATGGGCTATAGCCCATCGCCATTGTTCATAAATGATGAAAAACAAGGATTTTTTTTTCAAATCCTCAAAAATGATGGAAAACGGTATGCTATAGTATGCCGTTCGAGACCATGGGCTATAGCCCATCGCCATGGTCATAAATTATGAAAAACAAGGATTTGAAAAAAAGACGAAAATGACTCCGAGACGATGGGCTATAGCCCATGGTCTCGGAGTGATTTTCGTATTTTTTTCAAATCCTCCAAAATGATGCAAAACGGCATGCTATAGTATGCCGTTCGAGACCATGGGCTATAGCCCATCGCCATGGTCATAAATGATGAAAAACAAGGATTTGAAAAAAAGACGAAAATTACTCCGAGACGATGGGCTATAGCCCATGGTCTCGGAGTGATTTTCGTCTTTTTTTCAAATCCTCAAAAATGATCCAAAACGTTATGCTATAGTATGCTGTTCGAGACCATGGGCTATAGCCCATCGCCATTGTTCATAAATGATGAAAAACAAGGATTTGAAAAAAAGACGAAAATGACTCCGAGACGATGGGCTATAGCCCATGGTCTCGGAGTGATTTTCGTATTTTTTTCAAATCCTCAAAAATGATGCAAAACGGCATGCTATAGTATGCCGTTCGAGACCATGGGCTATAGCCCATCGCCATGGTCATAAATGATGAAAAACGAGGATTTAAAAAAAAGACGAAAATGACTCCGAGACGATGGGCTATAGCCCATGGTCTCGGAGTGATTTTCGTCTTTTTTTCAAATCCTCAAAAATGATCCAAAACGGCATGCTATAGTATGCCGTTCGAGACCATGGGCTATAGCCCATCGCCATGGTCATAAATGATGAAAAACAAGGATTTGAAAAAAAGACGAAAATTACTCCGAGACGATGGGCTATAGCCCATGGTCTCGGAGTGATTTTCGTCTTTTTTTCAAATCCTCAAAAATGATCCAAAACGTTATGCTATAGTATGCCGTTCGAGACCATGGGCTATAGCCCATCGCCATTGTTCATAAATGATGAAAAACAAGGATTTGAAAAAAAGACGAAAATGACTCCGAGACGATGGGCTATAGCCCATGGTCTCGGAGTGATTTTCGTCTTTTTTTCAAATCCTCAAAAATTATGGAAAACGGCATGCTATAGTATGCCGTTCGAGACCATGGGCTATAGCCCATCGCCATGGTCATAAATGATGAAAAACGAGGATTTAAAAAAAAGACGAAAATGACTCCGAGACGATGGGCTATAGCCCATGGTCTCGGAGTGATTTTCGTCTTTTTTTCAAATCCTCAAAAATGATCCAAAACGGCATGCTATAGTATGCCGTTCGAGACCATGGGCTATAGCCCATCGCCATTGTTCATAAATGATGAAAAACAAGGATTTGAAAAAAAGACGAAAATGACTCCGAGACGATGGGCTATAGCCCATGGTCTCGGAGTGATTTTCGTCTTTTTTTCAAATCCTCAAAAATGATGGAAAACGGCATGCTATAGTATGCCGTTCGAGACCATGGGCTATAGCCCATCGCCATGGTCATAAATGATGAAAAACGAGGATTTGAAAAAAAGACGATGGGCTAAAAAAAAGACGATGGGCTATAGCCCATGGTCTCGGAGTGATTTTCGTCTTTTTTTCAAATCTTCAAGAATGATGCAAAACGGCATGCTATAGTATGCCGTTCGAGACCATGGGCTATAGCCCATCGCCATGGTCATAAATGTTGAAAAACGAGGATTTGAAAAAAAGACGAAAATGACTCCGCGACGATGGGCTATAGCCCATGGTCTCGGAGTGATTTTCGTCTTTTTTTCAAATCCTCAAAAATGATGCAAAACGGCATGCTATAGTATGCCGTTCGAGACCATGGGCTATAGCCCATCGCCATGGTCATAAATTATGAAAAACAAGGATTTGGAAAAAAAGACGAAAATGACTCCGAGACGATGGGCTATAGCCCATGGTCTCGGAGTGATTTTCGTCTTTTTTTTAAATCCTCAAAAATGATGGAAAACGGCATGCTATAGTATGCCGTTCGAGACCATGGGCTATAGCCCATCGCCATGGTCATAAATGTTGAAAAACGAGGATTTGAAAAAAAGACGAAAATGACTCTGCGACGATGGGCTATAGCCCATGGTCTCGGAGTGATTTTCGTCTTTTTTTCAAATCTTCAAAAATGATGCAAAACGGCATGCTATAGTATGCCGTTCGAGACCATGGGCTATAGCCCATCGCCATGGTCATAAATGTTGAAAAACGAGGATTTGAAAAAAAGACGAAAATGACTCCGCGACGATGGGCTATAGCCCATGGTCTCGGAGTGATTTTCGTCTTTTTTTCAAATCCTCAAAAATGATGCAAAACGGCATGCTATAGTATGCCGTTCGAGACCATGGGCTATAGCCCATCGCCATGGTCATAAATGTTGAAAAACAAGGATTTGAAAAAAAGACGAAAATGACTCCGAGACCATGGGCTATAGCCCATCGTCTCGGAGTCATTTTCGTCTTTTTTTCAAATCCTCGTTTTTCATCATTTATGACCATGGCGATGGGCTATAGCCCATGGTCTCGAACGGCATACTATAGCATGCCGTTTTCCATCATTTTTGAGGATTTGAAAAAAAGACGAAAATCACTCCGAGACCATGGGCTATAGCCCATCGTCTCGGAGTAATTTTCGTCTTTTTTTCAAATCCTTGTTTTTCATCATTTATGAACAATGGCGATGGGCTATAGCCCATGGTCTCGAACGGCATACTATAGCATGCCGTTTTGAATCATTTTTGAGGATTTGAAAAAAAGACGAAAATCACTCCGAGACCATGGGCTATAGCCCATCGTCTCGGAGTCATTTTCGTCTTTTTTTCAAATCCTTGTTTTTCATAATTTATGACCATGGCGATGGGCTATAGCCCATGGTCTCGAACGGCATACTATAGCATGCCGTTTTGCATCATTTTTGAGGATTTGAAAAAAAGACGAAAATCACTCCGAGACCATGGGCTATAGCCCATCGTCTCGGAGTCATTTTCGTCTTTTTTTCAAATCCTCGTTTTTCATCATTTATGACCATGGCGATGGGCTATAGCCCATGGTCTCGAACGGCATACTATAGCATGCCGTTTTCCATCATTTTTGAGGATTTGAAAAAAAGACGAAAATCACTCCGAGACCATGGGCTATAGCCCATCGTCTCGGAGTAATTTTCGTCTTTTTTTCAAATCCTTGTTTTTCATCATTCATGACCATGGCGATGGCGATTGAAAAAAAGACGAAAATGACTCAGAGACCATGGGCTATAGCCCATCGTCTCGGAGTCATTTTCGTCTTTTTTTTAAATCCTTGTTTTTCATCATTTATGAACAATGGCGATGTGCTATAGCCCATGGTCTCGAACGGGATACTATAGCATGCCGTTTTGCATCATTTTTGAGGATTTGAAAAAAAGACGAAAATCACTCCGAGACCATGGGCTATAGCCCATCGTCACGGAGTAATTTTCGTCTTTTTTTCAAATCCTTGTGTTTCATCATTTATGACCATGGCGATGGGCTATAGCCCATCGTCTCGGCGTCATTTTCGTCTTTTTTTCAAATCCTTGTTTTTCATAATTTATGACCATGGCGATGGGCTATAGCCCATGGTCTCGAACGGCATACTATAGCATGCCGTTTTCCATCATTTTTGAGGATTTGAAAAAAAGACGAAAATCACTCCGAGACCATGGGCTATAGCCCATCGTCTCGGAGTCATTTTCGTCTTTTTTTTCAAATCCTTGTTTTTCATAATTTATGACCATGGCGATGGGCTATAGCCCATGGTCTCGAACGGCATACTATAGCATGCCGTTTTCCATCATTTTTGAGGATTTGAAAAAAAGACGAAAATCACTCCGAGACCATGGGCTATAGCCCATCGTCTCGGAGTAATTTTCGTCTTTTTTTCAAATCCTTGTTTTTCATCATTTATGACCATGGCGATGGGCTATAGCCCATGGTCTCGAACGGCATACTATAGCATGCCGTTTTGCATCATTTTTGAAGATTTGAAAAAAATACGAAAATCACTCCGAGACCATGGGCTATAGCCCATCGTCTCGGAGTCATTTTCGTCTTTTTTTCAAATCCTCGTTTTTCATCATTTATGACCATGGCGATGGGCTATAGCCCATGGTCTCGAACGGCATACTATAGCATAACGTTTTGCATCATTTTTGAGGATTTGAAAAAAAGACGAAAATCACTCCGAGACCATGGGCTATAGCCCATCGTCTCGGAGTAATTTTCGTCTTTTTTTCAAATCCTTGTTTTTCATCATTTATGACCATGGCGATGGGCTATAGCCCATGGTCTCGAACGGCATACTATAGCATAACGTTTTGGATCATTTTTGAGGATTTGAAAAAAAGACGAAAATCACTCCGAGACCATGGGCTATAGCCCATCGTCTCGGAGTCATTTTCGTCTTTTTTTCAAATCCTTGTTTTTCATAATTTATGACCATGGCGATGGGCTATAGCCCATGGTCTCGAACGGCATACTATAGCATGCCGTTTGGCATAATTTTTGAGGATTTGAAAAAAAGACGAAAATCACTCCGAGAACATGGGCTATAGCCCATCGTCTCGGAGTCATTTTCGTCTTTTTTTCAAATCCTCGTTTTTCATCATTTATGACCATGGCGATGGGCTATAGCCCATGGTCTCGAACGGCATACTATAGCATGCCGTTTTCCATCATTTTTGAGGATTTGAAAAAAAGACGAAAATCACTCCGAGAACATGGGCTATAGCCCATCGTCTCGGAGTCATTTTCGTCTTTTTTTCAAATCCTTGTTTTTCATCATTTATGACCATGGCGATGGGCTATAGCCCATGGTCTCGAACGGCATACTATAGCAAGCTGTTTTCCATCATTTTTGAGGATTTGAAAAAAAGACGAAAATCACTCCGAGACCATGGGCTATAGCCCATCGTCTTGGAGTCATTTTCGTCTTTTTTTCAAATCCTCGTTTTTCATCATTTATGACCATGGCGATGGGCTATAGCCCATGGTCTCGAACGACATACTATAGCATGCCGTTTTCCATCATTTTTGAGGATTTGAAAAAAAGACGAAAATCACTCCGAGACCATGGGCTATAGCCCATCGTCTCGGAGTAATTTTCGTCTTTTTTTCAAATCCTTGTTTTTCATCATTTATGACCATGGCGATGGGCTATAGCCCATGGTCTCGAACGGCATACTATAGCATAACGTTTTGGATCATTTTTGAGGATTTGAAAAAAAGACGAAAATCACTCCGAGACCATGGGCTATAGCCCATCGTCTCGGAGTCATTTTCGTCTTTTTTTCAAATCCTTGTTTTTCATAATTTATGACCATGGCGATGGGCTATAGCCCATGGTCTCGAACGGCATACTATAGCATGCCGTTTGGCATAATTTTTGAGGATTTGAAAAAAGACGAAAATCACTCCGAGAACATGGGCTATAGCCCATCGTCTCGGAGTCATTTTCGTCTTTTTTTCAAATCCTCGTTTTTCATCATTTATGAACATGGCGATGGGCTATAGCCCATGGTCTCGAACGGCATACTATAGCATGCCGTTTTCCATCATTTTTGAGGATTTGAAAAAAAGACGAAAATCACTCCGAGAACATGGGCTATAGCCCATCGTCTCGGAGTCATTTTCGTCTTTTTTTCAAATCCTTGTTTTTCATCATTTATGACCATGGCGATGGGCTATAGCCCATGGTCTCGAACGGCATACTATAGCAAGCTGTTTTCCATCATTTTTGAGGATTTGAAAAAAATACGAAAATCAATCCGAGACCATGGGCTATAGCCCATCGTCTCGGAGTAATTTTCGTCTTTTTTTCAAATCCTTGTTTTTCATCATTTATGAACAATGGCGATGGGCTATAGCCCATGGTCTCGAACGGCATACTATAGCATGCCGTTTTGAATCATTTTTGAGGATTTGAAAAAAAGACGAAAATCACTCCGAGACCATGGGCTATAGCCCATGGTCTCGGAGTCATTTTCGTCTTTTTTTCAAATCCTTGTTTTTCATAATTTATGACCATGGCGATGGGCTATAGCCCATGGTCTCGAAGGGCATACTATAGCATGCCGTTTTGCATCATTTTTGAGGATTTGAAAAAAAGACGAAAATCACTCCGAGACCATGGGCTATAGCCCATCGTCTCGGAGTCATTTTCGTCTTTTTTTCAAATCCTCGTTTTTCATCATTTATGACCATGGCGATGGGCTATAGCCCATGGTCTCGAACGACATACTATAGCATGCCGTTTTCCATCATTTTTGAGGATTTGAAAAAAAGACGAAAATCACTCCGAGACCATGGGCTATAGCCCATCGTCTCGGAGTAATTTTCGTCTTTTTTTCAAATCCTTGTTTTTCATAATTTATGACCATGGCGATGGGCTAAAGCCCATGGTCTCGAACGGCATACTATAGCATGCCGTTTTGCATCATTTTTGAGGATTTGAAAAAAAGACGAAAATCACTCCGAGACCATGGGCTATAGCCCATCGTCTCGGAGTCATTTTCGTCTTTTTTTCAAATCCTCGTTTTTCAACATTTATGACCATGGCGATGGGCTATAGCCCATGGTCTCGAACGGCATACTATAGCATGCCGTTTTCCATCATTTTTGAGGATTTGAAAAAAAGACGAAAATCACTCCGAGACCATGGGCTATAGCCCATCGTCTCGGAGTCATTTTCGTCTTTTTTTTAAATCCTCGTTTTTCATCATTTATGACCATGGCGATGGGCTATAGCCCATGGTCTCGAACGGCATACTATAGCATGCCGTTTTCCATCATTTTTGAGGATTTGAAAAAAAGACGAAAATCACTCCGAGACCATGGGCTATAGCCCATCGTCTCGGAGTAATTTTCCTCTTTTTTTCAAATCCTTGTTTTTCATCATTTATGACCATGGCGATGGGCTATAGCCCATGGTCTCGAACGGCATACTATAGCATAACGTTTTGGATCATTTCTGAGGATTTGAAAAAAAGACGAAAATCTTTTATGACCATGGCGATGGGCTATAGCCCATGGTCTCGAACGGCATACTATAGCATGCCGTTTGGCATAATTTTTGAGGATTTGAAAAAAAGACGAAAATCACTCCGAGAACATGGGCTATAGCCCATCGTCTCGGAGTCATTTTCGTCTTTTTTTCAAATCCTCGTTTTTCATCATTTATGACCATGGCGATGGGCTATAGCCCATGGTCTCGAACGGCATACTATAGCATGCCGTTTTCCATCATTTTTGAGGATTTGAAAAAAAGACGAAAATCACTCCGAGACCATGGGCTATAGCCCATCGTCTTGGAGTCATTTTCGTCTTTTTTTCAAATCCTCGTTTTTCATCATTTATGACCATGGCGATGGGCTATAGCCCATGGTCTCGAACGACATACTATAGCATGCCGTTTTCCATCATTTTTGAGGATTTGAAAAAAAGACGAAAATCACTCCGAGACCATGGGCTATAGCCCATCGTCTTGGAGTCATTTTCGTCTTTTTTTCAAATCCTCGTTTTTCATCATTTATGACCATGGCGATGGGCTATAGCCCATGGTCTCGAACGACATACTATAGCATGCCGTTTTCCATCATTTTTGAGGATTTGAAAAAAAGACGAAAATCACTCCGAGACCATGGGCTATAGCCCATCGTCTCGGAGTAATTTTCGTCTTTTTTTCAAATCCTTGTTTTTCATCATTTATGACCATGGCGATGGGCTATAGCCCATGGTCTCGAACGGCATACTATAGCATAACGTTTTGGATCATTTTTGAGGATTTGAAAAAAAGACGAAAATCACTCCGAGACCATGGGCTATAGCCCATCGTCTCGGAGTCATTTTCGTCTTTTTTTCAAATCCTTGTTTTTCATAATTTATGACCATGGCGATGGGCTATAGCCCATGGTCTCGAACGGCATACTATAGCATGCCGTTTGGCATAATTTTTGAGGATTTGAAAAAAGACGAAAATCACTCCGAGAACATGGGCTATAGCCCATCGTCTCGGAGTCATTTTCGTCTTTTTTTCAAATCCTCGTTTTTCATCATTTATGAACATGGCGATGGGCTATAGCCCATGGTCTCGAACGGCATACTATAGCATGCCGTTTTCCATCATTTTTGAGGATTTGAAAAAAAGACGAAAATCACTCCGAGAACATGGGCTATAGCCCATCGTCTCGGAGTCATTTTCGTCTTTTTTTCAAATCCTTGTTTTTCATCATTTATGACCATGGCGATGGGCTATAGCCCATGGTCTCGAACGGCATACTATAGCAAGCTGTTTTCCATCATTTTTGAGGATTTGAAAAAAATACGAAAATCACTCCGAGACCATGGGCTATAGCCCATCGTCTCGGAGTAATTTTCGTCTTTTTTTCAAATCCTTGTTTTTCATCATTTATGAACAATGGCGATGGGCTATAGCCCATGGTCTCGAACGGCATACTATAGCATGCCGTTTTGAATCATTTTTGAGGATTTGAAAAAAAGACGAAAATCACTCCGAGACCATGGGCTATAGCCCATGGTCTCGGAGTCATTTTCGTCTTTTTTTCAAATCCTTGTTTTTCATAATTTATGACCATGGCGATGGGCTATAGCCCATGGTCTCGAACGGCATACTATAGCATGCCGTTTTGCATCATTTTTGAGGATTTGAAAAAAAGACGAAAATCACTCCGAGACCATGGGCTATAGCCCATCGTCTCGGAGTCATTTTCGTCTTTTTTTCAAATCCTCGTTTTTCATCATTTATGACCATGGCGATGGGCTATAGCCCATGGTCTCGAACGACATACTATAGCATGCCGTTTTCCATCATTTTTGAGGATTTGAAAAAAAGACGAAAATCACTCCGAGACCATGGGCTATAGCCCATCGTCTCGGAGTAATTTTCGTCTTTTTTTCAAATCCTTGTTTTTCATAATTTATGACCATGGCGATGGGCTAAAGCCCATGGTCTCGAACGGCATACTATAGCATGCCGTTTTGCATCATTTTTGAGGATTTGAAAAAAAGACGAAAATCACTCCGAGACCATGGGCTATAGCCCATCGTCTCGGAGTCATTTTCGTCTTTTTTTCAAATCCTCGTTTTTCAACATTTATGACCATGGCGATGGGCTATAGCCCATGGTCTCGAACGGCATACTATAGCATGCCGTTTTCCATCATTTTTGAGGATTTGAAAAAAAGACGAAAATCACTCCGAGACCATGGGCTATAGCCCATCGTCTCGGAGTCATTTTCGTCTTTTTTTTAAATCCTCGTTTTTCATCATTTATGACCATGGCGATGGGCTATAGCCCATGGTCTCGAACGGCATACTATAGCATGCCGTTTTCCATCATTTTTGAGGATTTGAAAAAAAGACGAAAATCACTCCGAGACCATGGGCTATAGCCCATCGTCTCGGAGTAATTTTCCTCTTTTTTTCAAATCCTTGTTTTTCATCATTTATGACCATGGCGATGGGCTATAGCCCATGGTCTCGAACGGCATACTATAGCATAACGTTTTGGATCATTTCTGAGGATTTGAAAAAAAGACGAAAATCTTTTATGACCATGGCGATGGGCTATAGCCCATGGTCTCGAACGGCATACTATAGCATGCCGTTTGGCATAATTTTTGAGGATTTGAAAAAAAGACGAAAATCACTCCGAGAACATGGGCTATAGCCCATCGTTTCGGAGTCATTTTCGTCTTTTTTTCAAATCCTCGTTTTTCATCATTTATGACCATGGCGATGGGCTATAGCCCATGGTCTCGAACGGCATACTATAGCATGCCGTTTTCCATCATTTTTGAGGATTTGAAAAAAAGACGAAAATCACTCCGAGAACATGGGCTATAGCCCATCGTCTCGGAGTCATTTTCGTCTTTTTTTCAAATCCTTGTTTTTCATCATTTATGACCATGGCGATGGGCTATAGCCCATGGTCTCGAACGGCATACTATAGCAAGCTGTTTTCCATCATTTTTGAGGATTTGAAAAAAAGACGAAAATCACTCCGAGACCATGGGCTATAGCCCATCGTCTCGGAGTCATTTTCGTCTTTTTTTCAAATCCTTGTTTTTCATCATTTATGAACAATGGCGATGGGCTATAGCCCATGGTCTCGAACGGCATACTATAGCATGCCGTTTTGCATCATTTTTGACGATTTGAAAAAAAGACGAAAATCACTCCGAGACATGGGCTATAGCCCATCGTCTCGGAGTCATTTTCGTCTTTTTTTCAAATCCTTGTTTTTCATCATTTATGACCATGGCGATGGGCTATAGCCCATGGTCTCGAACGGCATACTATAGCATAACGTTTTGGATCATTTTTGAGGATTTGAAAAAAAGACGAAAATCACTCCGAGACCATGGGCTATAGCCCATCGTCTCGGAGTAATTTTCGTCTTTTTTTCAAATCCTTGTTTTTCATCATTTATGACCATGGCGATGGGCTATAGCCCATGGTCTCGAACGGCATACTATAGCATAACGTTTTGGATCATTTTTGAGGATTTGAAAAAAAGACGAAAATCACTCCGAGACCATGGGCTATAGCCCATCGTCTCGGAGTCATTTTCGTCTTTTTTTCAAATCCTTGTTTTTCATAATTTATGACCATGGCGATGGGCTATAGCCCATGGTCTCGAACGGCATACTATAGCATGCCGTTTGGCATCATTTTTGAGGATTTGAAAAAAATACGAAAATCACTCCGAGAACATGGGCTATAGCCCATCGTCTCGGAGTCATTTTCGTCTTTTTTTTAAATCCTCGTTTTTCATCATTTATGACCATGGCGATGGGCTATAGCCCATGGTCTCGAACGACATACTATAGCATGCCGTTTTCCATCATTTTTGAGGATTTGAAAAAAAGACGAAAATCACTCCGAGACCATGGGCTATAGCCCATCGTCTCGGAGTAATTTTCGTCTTTTTTTCAAATCCTTGTTTTTCATAATTTATGACCATGGCGATGGGCTATAGCCCATGGTCTCGAACGGCATACTATAGCATGCCGTTTTGCATCATTTTTGAGGATTTGAAAAAAAGACGAAAATCACTCCGAGACCATGGGCTATAGCCCATCGTCTCGGAGTCATTTTCGTCTTTTTTTCAAATCCTTGTTTTTCATCATTTATGACCATGGCGATGGGCTATAGCCCATGGTCTCGAACGGCATACTATAGCAAGCTGTTTTCCATCATTTTTGAGGATTTGAAAAAAATACGAAAATCACTCCGAGACCATGGGCTATAGCCCATCGTCTCGGAGTCATTTTCGTCTTTTTTTCAAATCCTTGTTTTTCATCATTTATGAACAATGGCGATGGGCTATAGCCCATGGTCTCGAACGGCATACTATAGCATGCCGTTTTGAATCATTTTTGAGGATTTGAAAAAAAGACGAAAATCACTCCGAGACCATGGGCTATAGCCCATCGTCTCGGAGTCATTTTCGTCTTTTTTTTAAATCCTCGTTTTTCATCATTTATGACCATGGCGATGGGCTATAGCCCATGGTCTCGAACGACATACTATAGCATGCCGTTTTCCATCATTTTTGAGGATTTGAAAAAAAGACGAAAATCACTCCGAGACCATGGGCTATAGCCCATCGTCTCGGAGTAATTTTCGTCTTTTTTTCAAATCCTTGTTTTTCATAATTTATGACCATGGCGATGGGCTATAGCCCATGGTCTCGAACGGCATACTATAGCATGCCGTTTTGCATCATTTTTGAGGATTTGAAAAAAAGACGAAAATCACTCCGAGACCATGGGCTATAGCCCATCGTCTCGGAGTCATTTTCGACTTTTTTTCAAATCCTTGTTTTTCATCATTTATGACCATGGCGATGGGCTATAGCCCATGGTCTCGAACGGCATACTATAGCAAGCTGTTTTCCATCATTTTTGAGGATTTGAAAAAAAGACGAAAATCACTCCGAGACCATGGGCTATAGCCCATCGTCTCGGAGTCATTTTCGTCTTTTTTTCAAATCCTTGTTTTTCATCATTTATGAACAATGGCGATGGGCTATAGCCCATGGTCTCGAACGGCATACTATAGCATGCCGTTTTGAATCATTTTTGAGGATTTGAAAAAAAGACGAAAATCACTCCGAGACCATGGGCTATAGCCCATCGTCTCGGATTCATTTTCGTCTTTTTTTTAAATCCTCGTTTTTCATCATTTATGACCATGGCGATGGGCTATAGCCCATGGTCTCGAACGACATACTATAGCATGCCGTTTTCCATCATTTTTGAGGATTTGAAAAAAAGACGAAAATCACTCCGAGACCATGGGCTATAGCCCATCGTCTCGGAGTAATTTTCGTCTTTTTTTCAAATCCTTGTTTTTCATAATTTATGACCATGGCGATGGGCTATAGCCCATGGTCTCGAACGGCATACTATAGCATGCCGTTTTGCATCATTTTTGAGGATTTGAAAAAAAGACGAAAATCACTCCGAGACCATGGGCTATAGCCCATCGTCTCGGAGTCATTTTCGTCTTTTTTTCAAATACTCGTTTTTCAACATTTATGACCATGGCGATGGGCTATAGCCCATGGTCTCGAACGGCATACTATAGCATGCCGTTTTCAATCATTTTTGAGGATTTGAAAAAAAGACGAAAATCACTCCGAGACCATGGGCTATAGCCCATCGTCTCGGAGTCATTTTCGTCTTTTTTTTTAATCCTCGTTTTTCATCATTTATGACCATGGCGATGGGCTATAGCCCATGGTCTCGAACGGCATACTATAGCATGCCGTTTTCCATCATTTTTGAGGATTTGAAAAAAAGACGAAAATCACTCCGAGACCATGGGCTATAGCCCATCGTCTCGGAGTAATTTTCGTCTTTTTTTCAAATCCTCGTTTTTCATCATTTATGACCATGGCGATGGGCTATAGCCCATGGTCTCGAATGGCATACTATAGCATGCCGTTTTGCATCATTTTTGAGGATTTGAAAAAAAGACGAAAATCACTCCGAGACCATGGGCTATAGCCCATCGTCTCGGAGTCATTTTCGTCTTTTTTTCAAATCCTTGTTTTTCATCATTTATGACCATGGCGATGGGCTATAGCCCATGGTCTCGAACGGCATACTATAGCATAACGTTTTGGATCATTTTTGAGGATTTGAAAAAAAGACGAAAATCACTCCGAGACCATGGGCTATAGCCCATCGTCTCGGAGTAATTTTCGTCTTTTTTTCAAATCCTTGTTTTTCATCATTTATGACCATGGCGATGGGCTATAGCCCATGGTCTCGAACGGCATACTATAGCATAACGTTTTGGATCATTTTTGAGGATTTGAAAAAAAGACGAAAATCACTCCGAGACCATGGGCTATAGCCCATCGTCTCGGAGTCATTTTCGTCTTTTTTTCAAATCCTTGTTTTTCATAATTTATGACCATGGCGATGGGCTATAGCCCATGGTCTCGAACGGCATACTATAGCATGCCGTTTGGCATAATTTTTGAGGATTTGAAAAAAAGACGAAAATCACTCCGAGAACATGGGCTATAGCCCATCGTCTCGGAGTCATTTTCGTCTTTTTTTCAAATCCTCGTTTTTCATAATTTATGACCATGGCGATGGGCTATAGCCCATGGTCTCGAACGGCATATTATAGCATGCCGTTTTCCATCATTTTTGAGGATTTGAAAAAAAGACGAAAATCACTCCGAGAACATGGGCTATAGCCCATCGTCTCGGAGTCATTTTCGTCTTTTTTTCAAATCCTTGTTTTTCATCATTTATGAACAATGGCGATGGGCTATAGCTATCTCGAACGGCATACTATAGCATGCCGTTTTGCATCATTTTTGAGGATTTGAAAAAAAGACGAAAATCACTCCGAGACCATGGGCTATAGCCCATCGTCTCGGAGTCATTTTCGTATTTTTTTCAAATCCTTGTTTTTCATCATTTATGACCATGCGGATGGGCTATAGTCCATGGTCTCGAACGGCATACTATAGCATAACGTTTTGGATCATTTTTGAGGATTTGAAAAAAAGACGAAAATCACTCCGAGACCATGGGCTATAGCCCATCGTCTCGGAGTAATTTTCGTCTTTTTTTCAAATCCTTGTTTTTCATCATTTATGACCATGGCGATGGGCTATAGCCCATGGTCTCGAACGGCATACTATAGCATGCCGTTTGGCATAATTTTTGAGGATTTGAAAAAAAGACGAAAATCACTCCGAGAACATGGGCTATAGCCCATCGTCTCGGAGTCATTTTCGTCTTTTTTTCAAATCCTCGTTTTTCATCATTTATGACCATGGCGATGGGCTATAGCCCATGGTCTCGAACGGCATACTATAGCATGCCGTTTTCCATCATTTTTGAGGATTTGAAAAAAAGACGAAAATCACTCCGAGAACATGGGCTATAGCCCATCGTCTCGGAGTCATTTTCGTCTTTTTTTCAAATCCTTGTTTTTCATCATTTATGAACAATGGCGATGGGCTATAGCCCATGGTCTCGAACGGCATACTATAGCATGCCGTTTTGAATCATTTTTGAGGATTTGAAAAAAAGACGAAAATCACTCCGAGACCATGGGCTATAGCCCATCGTCTCGGAGTCATTTTCGTCTTTTTTTTAAATCCTTGTTTTTCATCATTTATGACCATGGCGATGGGCTATAGCCCATGGTCTCGAACGACATACTATAGCATGCCGTTTTCCATCATTTTTGAGGATTTGAAAAAAAAGACGAAAATCACTCCGAGACCATGGGCTATAGCCCATCGTCTCGGAGTAATTTTCGTCTTTTTTTCAAATCCTTGTTTTTCATCATTTATGACCATGGCGATGGGCTATAGCCCATGGTCTCGAACGGCATACTATAGCATGCCGTTTTGCATCATTTTTGAAGATTTGAAAAAAATACGAAAATCACTCCGAGACCATGGGCTATAGCCCATCGTCTCGGAGTCATTTTCGTCTTTTTTTCAAATCCTTGTTTTTCATCATTTATGAACAATGGCGATGGGCTATAGCCCATGGTCTCGAACGGCATACTATAGCATGCCGTTTTGAATCATTTTTGAGGATTTGAAAAAAAGACGAAAATCCCTCCGAGACCATGGGCTATAGCCCATCGTCTCGGAGTCATTTTCGTCTTTTTTTTAAATCCTTGTTTTTCATCATTTATGACCATGGCGATGGGCTATAGCCCATGGTCTCGAACGGCATACTATAGCATGCCGTTTTCCATCATTTTTGAGGATTTGAAAAAAAGACGAAAATCACTCCGAGAACATGGGCTATAGCCCATCGTCTCGGAGTCATTTTCGTCTTTTTTTCAAATCCTTGTTTTTCATCATTTATGAACAATGGCGATGGGCTATAGCCCATGGTCTCGAACGGCATACTATAGCATGCCGTTTTGAATCATTTTTGAGGATTTGAAAAAAAGACGAAAATCACTCCGAGACCATGGGCTATAGCCCATCGTCTCGGAGTCATTTTCGTCTTTTTTTTAAATCCTTGTTTTTCATCATTTATGACCATGGCGATGGGCTATAGCCCATGGTCTCGAACGACATACTATAGCATGCCGTTTTCCATCATTTTTGAGGATTTGAAAAAAAAGACGAAAATCACTCCGAGACCATGGGCTATAGCCCATCGTCTCGGAGTAATTTTCGTCTTTTTTTCAAATCCTTGTTTTTCATCATTTATGACCATGGCGATGGGCTATAGCCCATGGTCTCGAACGGCATACTATAGCATGCCGTTTTGCATCATTTTTGAAGATTTGAAAAAAATACGAAAATCACTCCGAGACCATGGGCTATAGCCCATCGTCTCGGAGTCATTTTCGTCTTTTTTTCAAATCCTCGTTTTTCATCATTTATGACCATGGCGATGGGCTATAGCCCATGGTCTCGAACGGCATACTATAGCATGCCGTTTTGCATCATTTTTGAGGATTTGAAAAAAAGACGAAAATCACTCCGAGACCATGGGCTATAGCCCATCGTCTCGGAGTCATTTTCGTCTTTTTTTCAAATCCTCGCTTTTCAACATTTATGACCATGGCGATGGGCTATAGCCCATGGTCTCGAACGGCATACTATAGCATGCCGTTTTCCATCATTTTTGAGGATTTGAAAAAAAGACGAAAATCACTCCGAGACCATGGGCTATAGCCCATCGTCTCGGAGTCATTTTCGTCTTTTTTTTAAATCCTCGTTTTTCATCATTTATGACCATGGCGATGGGCTATAGCCCATGGTCTCGAACGGCATACTATAGCATGCCGTTTTCCATCATTTTTGAGGATTTGAAAAAAAGACGAAAATCACTCCGAGACCATGGGCTATAGCCCATCGTCTCGGAGTAATTTTCGTCTTTTTTTCAAATCCTTGTTTTTCATCATTCATGACCATGGCGATGGCGATTGAAAAAAAGACGAAAATGACTCAGAGACCATGGGCTATAGCCCATCGTCTCGGAGTCATTTTCGTCTTTTTTTTAAATCCTTGTTTTTCATCATTTATGAACAATGGCGATGTGCTATAGCCCATGGTCTCGAACGGGATACTATAGCATGCCGTTTTGCATCATTTTTGAGGATTTGAAAAAAAGACGAAAATCACTCCGAGACCATGGGCTATAGCCCATCGTCACGGAGTAATTTTCGTCTTTTTTTCAAATCCTTGTGTTTCATCATTTATGACCATGGCGATGGGCTATAGCCCATCGTCTCGGCGTCATTTTCGTCTTTTTTTCAAATCCTTGTTTTTCATAATTTATGACCATGGCGATGGGCTATAGCCCATGGTCTCGAACGGCATACTATAGCAAGCTGTTTTCCATCATTTTTGAGGATTTGAAAAAAAGACGAAAATCACTCCGAGACCATGGGCTATAGCCCATCGTCTCGGAGTCATTTTCGTCTTTTTTTTTAATCCTCGTTTTTCATCATTTATGACCATGGCGATGGGCTATAGCCCATGGTCTCGAACGGCATACTATAGCATGCCGTTTTCCATCATTTTTGAGGATTTGAAAAAAAGACGAAAATCACTCCGAGACCATGGGCTATAGCCCATCGTCTCGGAGTAATTTTCGTCTTTTTTTCAAATCCTTGTTTTTCATCATTTATGACCATGGCGATGGGCTATAGCCCATGGTCTCGAACGGCATACTATAGCATGCCGTTTTGCATCATTTTTGAGGATTTGAAAAAAAGACGAAAATCACTCCGAGACCATGGGCTATAGCCCATGGTCTCGGAGTCATTTTCGTCTTTTTTCAAATCCTTGTTTTTCATCATTTATGACCATGGCGAT
Organism: Electrona antarctica; assembly: GCF_951216825.1. Taxonomy (NCBI): domain Eukaryota; kingdom Metazoa; phylum Chordata; class Actinopteri; order Myctophiformes; family Myctophidae; genus Electrona; species Electrona antarctica. Next base: position 78,755 of record NW_027637570.1, read on the forward strand.
GGGCTATAGCCCATGGTCTCGAACGGCATACTATAGCAAGCCGTTTTCCATCATTTTTGAGGATTTGAAAAAAAGACGAAAATCACTCCGAGACCATGGGCTATAGCCCATCGTCTCGGAGTCATTTTCGTCTTTTTTTCAAATCCTTGTTTTTCATCATTTATGACCATGGCGATGGGCTATAGCCCATGGTCTCGAACGGCATACTATAGCATGCCGTTTTGCATCATTTTTGAGGATTTGAAAAAAAGACGAAAATCACTCCGAGACCATGGGCTATAGCCCATCGTCGCGGAGTCATTTTCGTCTTTTTTTCAAATCCTCGTTTTTCAACATTTATGACCATGGCGATGGGCTATAGCCCATGGTCTCGAACGGCATACTATAGCATGCCGTTTTGCATCATTTTTGAAGATTTGAAAAAAAGACGAAAATCACTCCGAGACCATGGGCTATAGCCCATGGTCTCGGAGTCATTTTCGTCTTTTTTTCAAATCCTTGTTTTTCATCATTTATGACCATGGCGATGGGCTATAGCCCATGGTCTCGAACGGCATACTATAGCAAGCCGTTTTCCATCATTTTTGAGGATTTGAAAAAAAGACGAAAATCACTCCGAGACCATGGGCTATAGCCCATCGTCTCGGAGTCATTTTCGTCTTTTTTTCAAATCCTTGTTTTTCATCATTTATGACCATGGCGATGGGCTATAGCCCATGGTCTCGAACGGCATACTATAGCATGCCGTTTTGAATCATTTTTGAGGATTTGAAAAAAATACGAAAATCACTCCGAGACCATGGGCTATAGCCCATCGTCTCGGAGTCATTTTCGTCTTTTTTTTCAAATCCTTGTTTTTCATAATTTATGACCATGGTGATGGGCTATAGCCCATGGTCTCGAACGGCATACTATAGCATGCCGTTTTGAATCATTTTTGAGGATTTGAAAAAAATACGAAAATCACTCCGAGACCATGGGCTATAGCCCATCGTCTCGGAGTCATTTTCGTCTTTTTTTTCAAATCCTTGTTTTTCATAATTTATGACCATGGCGATGGGCTATAGCCCATGGTCTCGAACGGCATACTATAGCATGCCGTTTTGCATCATTTTTGAGGATTTGAAAAAAAGACGAAAATCACTCCGAGACCATGGGCTATAGCCCATCGTCGCGGAGTCATTTTCGTCTTTTTTTCAAATCCTCGTTTTTCAACATTTATGACCATGGCGATGGGCTATAGCCCATGGTCTCGAACGGCATACTATAGCATGCCGTTTTGCATCATTTTTGAAGATTTGAAAAAAAGACGAAAATCACTCCGAGACCATGGGCTATAGCCCATCGTCGCAGAGTCATTTTCGTCTTTTTTTCAAATCCTCGTTTTTCAACATTTATGACCATGGCGATGGGCTATAGCCCATGGTCTCGAACGGCATACTATAGCATGCCGTTTTCCATCATTTTTGAGGATTTAAAAAAAAGACGAAAATCACTCCGAGACCATGGGCTATAGCCCATCGTCTCGGAGTCATTTTCGTCTTTTTTTTCAAATCCTTGTTTTTCATAATTTATGACCATGGCGATGGGCTATAGCCCATGGTCTCGAACGGCATACTATAGCATGCCGTTTTGCATCATTTTTGAGGATTTGAAAAAAAGACGAAAATCACTCCGAGACCATGGGCTATAGCCCATCGTCGCGGAGTCATTTTCGTCTTTTTTTCAAATCCTCGTTTTTCAACATTTATGACCATGGCGATGGGCTATAGCCCATGGTCTCGAACGGCATACTATAGCATGCCGTTTTGCATCATTCTTGAAGATTTGAAAAAAAGACGAAAATCACTCCGAGACCATGGGCTATAGCCCATCGTCTCGGAGTCATTTTCGTCTTTTTTTCAAATCCTTGTTTTTCATCATTTATGAACAATGGCGATGGGCTATAGCCCATGGTCTCGAACGGCATACTATAGCATAACGTTTTGGATCATTTTTGAGGATTTGAAAAAAAGACGAAAATGACTCCGAGACGATGGGCTATAGCACATGGTCTCGAACGGCATACTATAGCATGCCGTTTTCCATCATTTTTGAGGATTTGAAAAAAAATCCTTGTTTTTCATCATTTATGAACAATGGCGATGGGCTATAGCCCATGGTCTCGAACGGCATACTATAGCAAGCCGTTTTCCATCATTTTTGAGGATTTGAAAAAAAGACGAAAATCACTCCGAGACCATGGGCTATAGCCCATCGTCTCGGAGTCATTTTCGTCTTTTTTTCAAATCCTCGTTTTTCATCATTTATGACCATGGCGATGGGCTATAGCCCATGGTCTCGAACGGCATACTATAGCATGCCGTTTTCCATCATTTTTGAGGATTTGAAAAAAAGACGAAAATCACTCCGAGACCATGGGCTATAGCCCATCGTCTCGGAGTCATTTTCGTCTTTTTTTCAAATCCTTGTTTTTCATCATTTATGAACAATGGCGATGGGCTATAGCCCATGGTCTCGAACGGCATACTATAGCATGCCGTTTTGGATCATTTTTGAGGATTTGAAAAAAAGACGAAAATCACTCCGAGACCATGGGCTATAGCCCATCGTCTCGGAGTCATTTTCGTCTTTTTTTTAAATCCTCGTTTTTCATCATTTATGACCATGGCGATGGGCTATAGCCCATGGTCTCGAACGGCATACTATAGCATGCCGTTTTCCATAATTTTTGAGGATTTGAAAAAAAGACGAAAATCACTCCGAGACCATGGGCTATAGCCCATCGTCTCGGAGTCATTTTCGTCTTTTTTTCAAATCCTTGTTTTTCATCATTTATGAACAATGGCGATGGGCTATAGCCCATGGTCTCGAACGGCATACTATAGCATAACGTTTTGGATCATTTTTGAGGATTTGAAAAAAAGACGAAAATCACTCCGAGACCATGGGCTATAGCCCATCGTCTCGGAGTAATTTTCGTCTTTTTTTCAAATCCTTGTTTTTCATCATTTATGACCATGGCGATGGGCTATAGCCCATGGTCTCGAACGGCATACTATAGCATGCCGTTTTGGATCATTTTTGAGGATTTGAAAAAAAGACGAAAATCACTCCGAGACCATGGGCTATAGCCCATCGTCTCGGAGTCATTTTCGTCTTTTTTTTAAATCCTCGTTTTTCATCATTTATGACCATGGCGATGGGCTATAGCCCATGGTCTCGAACGGCATACTATAGCATGCCGTTTTGCATCATTTTTGAGGATTTGAAAAAAATACGAAAATCACTCCGAGACCATGGGCTATAGCCCATCGTCTCGGAGTCATTTTCGTCTTTTTTTCAAATCCTTGTTTTTCATCATTTATGAACAATGGCGATGGGCTATAGCCCATGGTCTCGAACATTATACTATAGCATAACGTTTTGGATCATTTTTGAGGATTTGAAAAAAAGACGAAAATCACTCCGAGACCATGGGCTATAGCCCATCGTCTCGGAGTCATTTTCGTCTTTTTTTCAAATCCTTGTTTTTCATCATTTATGACCATGGCGATGGGCTATAGCCCATGGTCTCGAACGGCATACTATAGCAAGCTGTTTTCCATCATTTTTGAGGATTTGAAAAAAAGACGAAAATCACTCCGAGACCATGGGCTATAGCCCATCGTCTCGGAGTCATTTTCGTCTTTTTTTCAAATCCTTGTTTTTCATCATTTATGAACAATGGCGATGGGCTATAGCCCATGGTCTCGAACGGCATACTATAGCATGCCGTTTTGAATCATTTTTGAGGATTTGAAAAAAAGACGAAAATCACTCCGAGACCATGGGCTATAGCCCATCGTCTCGGAGTCATTTTCGTCTTTTTTTCAAATCCTTGTTTTTCATAATTTATGACCATGGCGATGGGCTATAGCCCATGGTCTCGAACGGCATACTATAGCATGCCGTTTTGCATCATTTTTGAGGATTTGAAAAAAAGACGAAAATCACTCCGAGACCATGGGCTATAGCCCATCGTCTCGGAGTCATTTTCGTCTTTTTTTCAAATCCTCGTTTTTCATCATTTATGACCATGGCGATGGGCTATAGCCCATGGTCTCGAACGGCATACTATAGCATGCCGTTTTCCATCATTTTTGAGGATTTGAAAAAAAGACGAAAATCACTCCGAGACCATGGGCTATAGCCCATCGTCTCGGAGTAATTTTCGTCTTTTTTTCAAATCCTTGTTTTTCATCATTTATGAACAATGGCGATGGGCTATAGCCCATGGTCTCGAACGGGATACTATAGCATGCCGTTTTGAATCATTTTTGAGGATTTGAAAAAAAGACGAAAATCACTCCGAGACCATGGGCTATAGCCCATCGTCTCGGAGTCATTTTCGTCTTTTTTTCAAATCCTTGTTTTTCATAATTTATGACCATGGCGATGGGCTATAGCCCATGGTCTCGAACGGCATACTATAGCATGCCGTTTTGCATCATTTTTGAGGATTTGAAAAAAAGACGAAAATCACTCCGAGACCATGGGCTATAGCCCATCGTCTCGGAGTCATTTTCGTCTTTTTTTCAAATCCTCGTTTTTCATCATTTATGACCATGGCGATGGGCTATAGCCCATGGTCTCGAACGGCATACTATAGCATGCCGTTTTCCATCATTTTTGAGGATTTGAAAAAAAGACGAAAATCACTCCGAGACCATGGGCTATAGCCCATCGTCTCGGAGTAATTTTCGTCTTTTTTTCAAATCCTTGTTTTTCATCATTCATGACCATGGCGATGGCGATTGAAAAAAAGACGAAAATGACTCAGAGACCATGGGCTATAGCCCATCGTCTCGGAGTCATTTTCGTCTTTTTTTTAAATCCTTGTTTTTCATCATTTATGAACAATGGCGATGTGCTATAGCCCATGGTCTCGAACGGGATACTATAGCATGCCGTTTTGCATCATTTTTGAGGATTTGAAAAAAAGACGAAAATCACTCCGAGACCATGGGCTATAGCCCATCGTCACGGAGTAATTTTCGTCTTTTTTTCAAATCCTTGTGTTTCATCATTTATGACCATGGCGATGGGCTATAGCCCATCGTCTCGGCGTCATTTTCGTCTTTTTTTCAAATCCTCGTTTTTCATCATTTATGACCATGGCGATGGGCTATAGCCCATGGTCTCGAACGGCATACTATAGCATGCCGTTTTCCATCATTTTTGAGGATTTGAAAAAAAGACGAAAATCACTCCGAGACCATGGGCTATAGCCCATCGTCTCGGAGTAATTTTCGTCTTTTTTTCAAATCCTTGTTTTTCATCATTTATGACCATGGCGATGGGCTATAGCCCATGGTCTCGAACGGCATACTATAGCATGCCGTTTTGCATCATTTTTGAAGATTTGAAAAAAATACGAAAATCACTCCGAGACCATGGGCTATAGCCCATCGTCTCGGAGTCATTTTCGTCTTTTTTCAAATCCTCGTTTTTCATCATTTATGACCATGGCGATGGGCTATAGCCCATGGTCTCGAACGGCATACTATAGCATAACGTTTTGCATCATTTTTGAGGATTTGAAAAAAAGACGAAAATCACTCCGAGACCATGGGCTATAGCCCATCGTCTCGGAGTAATTTTCGTCTTTTTTTCAAATCCTTGTTTTTCATCATTTATGACCATGGCGATGGGCTATAGCCCATGGTCTCGAACGGCATACTATAGCATAACGTTTTGGATCATTTTTGAGGATTTGAAAAAAAGACGAAAATCACTCCGAGACCATGGGCTATAGCCCATCGTCTCGGAGTCATTTTCGTCTTTTTTTCAAATCCTTGTTTTTCATAATTTATGACCATGGCGATGGGCTATAGCCCATGGTCTCGAACGGCATACTATAGCATGCCGTTTGGCATAATTTTTGAGGATTTGAAAAAAAGACGAAAATCACTCCGAGAACATGGGCTATAGCCCATCGTCTCGGAGTCATTTTCGTCTTTTTTTCAAATCCTCGTTTTTCATCATTTATGACCATGGCTATGGGCTATAGCCCATGGTCTCGAACGGCATACTATATGTAACCAGATGGAGTCGCTACGTACTCCTAATGTCACAGTGATACTACGCCACTCCCAATTACAGGGTGGGAGACCCGGAATACATATGAAGGTAAGTGTTCAGGTTGAGTGAACAATAATTGTCGGTTGCTTCATGGGAATATAACTTTATTCGGAGAAAGTACAGAGTATTGACATTTCCTTTAAAACGTATATTCACTATTCACAGTATTGACATTTCCTTTAAAACGTATATTCACTATTCACAGCGTTACCAATAAAAGGTTATCAAGTCTTCCACTACACAGATAAAAGGGATTTGAATCAATTGCACTAGGATGCACTCATTTCCTATGTCCATAGACACACAGTTAAGCACTGCAAAGAAACGCAATAGCACTCTGAGCCAAATATGGTTGGCATTAAACACTGCAAAATAACACTAAAAGGCTAAAAGCCAAAAAGAACACCACACTGTAAAAAGGGACAGTAGTCCTTGAGTGCAACTCTGCAATATAATCCTTAAACCAATATATCCGTCTTTGGCGGTTAACTAGTTAACTCCTTGGTTAGAGCAGTAAAAGTGAGGACCCTTATAAAAGCACCACTTGGGTGTGATCTAGTACAAAAACATAAAAACTATAGCAGCATAGACTTGAATTCAAAACAAAAAAGATAAAAAGAACAGCGGTTCACAGTATGAGGTCCAATCTGTAATGGAACACAAACCTCAATTAGCCTCACGATTTACCATATAGTTAAAGTGCTTTCATGGTTGTACTCAGACTCAGATTCTGAGTACAACGCTGATGTAGCCAAACAATCATACATGACATGCATTAAATGTACTTTTACTGCTAATTAGCACATACCCTGTTAAGGTGATCAGGGCATCCAGGTTGTTGGTAAAACAGTCAGTGTTTGCTCGGTCGGGACACCGTCTGTGTAATATAAACATGTCATGAGGACTAATATAAACATATCATGAGGATTTGCATTTTACTTAACAAAGACTGCTATGCTGTCGCAGTATGGACGCAAGCCTACCTCTAAACTCTGGTGTGTAGGCTTACACACAACTTCACAAGCACAACGGACACCACGTTAGTCAGGCTCTTGTCAGTGCATTACTGGGTAGAAACACCGTCTGTGTAACATATGTAACGTATCATGAGGACACACGTCATTCATCAAACACAAACTTTTATGCTGTCACAATACGGACGGAAGCCTACCTCAAGACTCTGGTGTGTACACACGCACACACATTAGCCGGCTCGTTCGCCGCTGCGTCTAACAACGAGACAAGCATTTGCATAATTAACTGGGAGACAATTTAACGTAACGGCTCGTTTGTGCTGTTGCGGTATGAGGCAAGCCTACCTTGGTTTCTCTGAACTGTGTACACACACACGCTGACAGGGCTGTCACTAGGTCAGAGCTCCACAGTTTCTGACGAAGAAAAAGAATAAATAAACTGGAGGTTGTTGACATAAATCAACCTAGAGACAGGTAACCCTATATTAGTAAAACCAAGAGCTTACCTCGATGCTACGAGCACAAACAAACACCACCCAACAGCCTGACTGGAACAGGAAACAACCTGGGTAAAACACCGCCTATTCCCTATGCCTGGCCAGCTACCCTATATGCTGAGCTGAGGGGGTGGTGCTATGAAACGTATTGGTTCCCAGTCCCAGTGGGACTGTCCCACTGATTACATTCGCCCCTCCTAAATTGAATCGGCGTCCCGACGATGTATCAACCTGGTACTGGGACGAGCAGGCCCCCATTCTTCCCCCCTGTGCTGGTGACACCGTTTGTCTGTATGGTAGCCGGTGAGGGTTGGGGTGGAAACCAGCATTACGTCGGCTGCTGCGGCGCAGGCCAGGAGAAGGTGGTGATAAATGTTCTTCCGAGCCTTCAGTTGATCCTGGGCTATCTCCCTGGTCTGGTATCGGATGCGGTGGGCTCCCATGAGCCTCCGGTTCTGGTGTTTGTACCCCTGGGTCTCCTCTCTCATTATCCTCCACTACCAGAACAATGGACTCCTCAGAGTCACTTGTGGCATCAACTGGAGGTGTATGGTCTAGAGTGACCTGTACTGGAGTCACCGGTTGGGCATCGGGCCCCCCTCCCTCTGGTGCAGTCCGCAGCTCTGTCCGGTGTATTCGCAGAGCAGGGCCATCCTGGTGGACAGGGGCGATGGTATACACCATTCCCTGATCAAGGGGTCTATTCACGACTCGATAGAGGCAGGGGTGCCAGAGGTCTTGGATCTTGTTCCTGCCTCTAACCTGGTGGTTCCTCCTGTAGACAAGCTGACCCTCTTCTAGACCAGGATTGGTCACCTGCTGGTTGTGCTTTCGGTTCCGTTGTTCTGCTTTGGCCTGCAGTTGTTGTCGGACATGGTCATACACCGTCTTTAGGGATTCCTGATGTTTCTGGACCCATTCCTCTGGGGCCTCTTCACCAGAGCCTTCGTCAGCACCAAGGAGAAAGTCGACCGGTAGCTGGGGTTCCCGGCCAAACATGATGTAATGTGGAGCCAAACCGGTGGTCTGATGAGCAGTGGTATTGTAGGAGTAGGTTACCTGGGACAGATACTGGGGCCAACGCCTCTTCTTCTCTGGTGGCAGAGTGCGAAGGAGGTCGTGGAGCGTCCGATTGAACCGCTCACATTGGCCGTTACCCTCAGGGTGGTATGGGGTCGTCCTGGTTTTCTTAATGCCATAGGTATCACACAGCTGCCTTATTATCTTGCTCTCGAAGTTTCTACCTTGGTCTGAATGAATGCGGCTGGGGACTCCGAACAGGTGGAACCAGTGTTTGACCAATACATCTGCCACCGTGCTCGCCCGCTGGTCTCTTGTTGGTATAGCTTGTGTAAATTTGGAAAACACGTCCGTGAGGACTAGGACATTTTCCCGTCCATCACTGGCTGGCTCTAGTAAGGTGAAGTCCATAGCCAGTAGCTCGTTGGGTCGAGATGCCTGGAGGCTTCCTCTGTATGCCTTGATTCGAGGGCCTTCCTTTGCTAGCATGCACCTCCCACAGCTACGGCACCAATGTTCAATGTCTTTAGCCATACCTGGCCAGTATCCACGATCCCGCGTCAACTGTAAGGTGCGGTCAACGCCCTGGTGTCCGTGGCCATCATGCACGCTCTGGAACACTTTTTCTCTAAGACACTGGGGTAATAGTATTTGGAATAGTTCTTTACCACCTCCGGGGGGGTAGATCTTCCGATACAGCACGCCGTCTCTCTCCACCAGGCGTCCCCACTGGCGAAGTAGCTCCCTACTCTCCTGGCTCAGATGTTCACGTTCCTCTCGTCCGGGAGTCTGTCCTTCCTTCCAGTACTTCAACACCGGGCTAATGACGGGGTCTTGCTTCTGTAAAGATGCCAATTCAAGTTGTGAAAACCCTGGCATAGCAGCCATCTCACGAATGTGAGTTTCCTGGAAGACAGAGGAATCCGACAGTGGGTGGCGTGGGGCTGGGGGAACTTCCATCCCAGTGGTGAACCGGTCAAGGTACTGTCTGGATAAAGCGTCAGCATTTCCATTACTACGACCTGGACGATATTCTAAGGTGTAGTCGAAAGAGGCCAATTGAGAAGCCCATCGTTGCTCCAGTGCACCAAGCTTGGCCGTTTGGAGGTGCCGGAGAGGGTTGTTATCTGTGTAGACAGTGACTTTGTTGCCTAGGAGGTATTCTCTAAACTTTTCAGTAACAGCCCATTTAAGAGCCAAGAACTCGAGCTTCATGGAGCTATAATTATCCATGTTTCGCTCCGTTGGCTTAAGTCCTCTGCTCGCAAAGGCTATCGGCCGGCGCTTTCCATCATGGTCTTGTGAGAGTACTGCGCCCAATCCACCATGGCTGGCGTCGGTCTCAAGAATGAAAGGCTTTTGGAAGTCTGCATAAGCCAGGACTGGGGCTGTAGTCAGACCTTCCCTCAGCGCAAGGAATGCATGCTCGCAGCGCTCATCCCAGAAGTCTGATAGGGGGGTTTTAGGGGTCTTACCCTTCTTGTTGGGCCCACTCAACCTTGCCACCAGGTGATGAAGGGGAGCTGCTAGCTTGGCAAACCCCTCCACAAACCTTCTATAATAAGAGGCGAAACCAAGGAAGGAGCGTAACTCGGCCAAGTGCGAAGGCCGCTTCCACTCCCGCACCGCAGCCAACTTCTATGGGTCGGTAGCTACCCCCTGTTCGGAGACAACATGGCCCAGGTACTTTACTTCCTTTTGGAAAAAGTGGCATTTGGACAGTTTTACCTTCAACCCTTGTTGGTCAAGTCGCGAGAACACTTCTTCTAAGCGTTTCAGGTGTTGGTGAACTGTAGATGAGAAAACAATGATGTCATCAAGATATAAGAGGACTGACTGGAAACGTTGGTCCCCAAACATGCGCTCCATTAAACGCTGGAAGGTCCCGGGCGCATTGCATAAACCAAAGGGCATCCGGTTAAATTCGAATAGCCCAAAAGGAGTGCAAAATGCTGTTTTGGCCCGATCAGCTTCAGCCATTGGCACCTGGTTATATCCACTTGCCAAGTCTAGGGTGGAAAACCACTTTGATCCAGTTAAGGCGTCCAAGGACTCTTCAATTCTTGGAAGTGGATAGGCGTCCTTCCGTGTCTTCGCGTTCAGTTGCCGGTAATCAACGCACATACGTAGCCCTCCTCCCTTCTTCATCACCAGCACAATGGGGGAAGAATAGGGGCTGCAACTCTCTCTGATTACTTGGCTATCTAGCAATTGCTTAATGTGTGCCCTGACTGCCTCATACTGGGAAGGGGGAATACGCCGGTAGGGTTGTCTTACTGGTGCCTCTTCTAACAGTGGGATTTCATGGGTAATAAGGTTAGTACAGCCTAAGTCACCCTCATTTTTAGAAAATACATGCTGGTATTTAGTTAGTAACCGCCTAGCCTCAGCCGTGTCACTGGGATCGAGGCCAGGAAAGTTAAACTGTTGTACATCGCTCGCAACATTACTGTCAATGTGCACCGACTGCACTGAAACGAAAGCTGTACATTCTCTTGTGGACTCATCTAAAGAGAGTTCAACATGTGGTGCATCACCAGTTACAACGTCCCTTTCCTCAACCACTTGTACTGTTCCTATCACTCTACGTGGCACTAGCCACACATCAGACTGTCCTACATTAGTGATAGGGGCATGGAGGGTACCTCTCTCAGCATGGACTAATGCAGGGGAGACGAGCAACCCCTCCGGGAGGCCAACGTCCAATGGACCAAGGGGTTCCAGCAAAAACTCCATAGGTGGGACCTGGGGACAAGTAACAGGGATCATGGAAAGGGTTCCAGCAGCAATACATATGGGGCTTTTACCCTGAACCCTAACTTTAAATGCAGAGGAGGAACTTACTATGGCTTCCACCCTCTCACAGTGACGAAAGGCCAGTTTCCATGCCACAGCAGCAGCCTGCAAGGTGGGACTCTGAAATAGGTTGGTACCATGCTGTGCAAATAGCCCCCGGTAACAGTCAATGATAATGTTCATGCCAAGAATACCAGGTGTAGCCCTCTTACGATTAGTGAGGACACCCTCCGGTGGATCTTTTACAATCAGTATACCCATACTAGGCAAACACTTGTCTAGCACTTTTACATCCAGCTCAATGTAGCCTAGATAAGGTATGTCCAAACCATTTGCTGCTTTGAGACCCAGCCACCTACAATCATGCAGTTCACGTTTAGACAGGTGCGAGAAATGTTCATGAAAGCAGCTTTCGGTAATGGTGGTGACCATGGAGCCTGTGTCTAATAAGCAGGGAACATCCACACCACCCATGGGCACCACCACCACCGAGCAGGGTCCAATCAACTTGCGAATCGTTTCTTGGGGTACAGTATTGGAGTCGGGAAACCCCCCTCCCAGTGTGTGACTCTGCACACTGGAGGGTGCTAGTTTTCCGACGGCATAGTCGGAGCAGGGGCAGTGCTATTCTGTATGGGTGAGTTCCCCTGTGTGCAGTAACGAGCTATGTGACCTGGCTGCGTACATTTAAGACAGATGGGTCGGCCGTCAGGGGCTCGTTGGTACCGGTTACCCCGGGAGAAAGATCTGTCTCTACTCGCTCCCCCATTAGAATCCAATCTTTGTGTAATTAAATCCAATTGGGCTTGTTGTTTGATAAACATGCTCTTTAATTCTGCCAGTTCGGATTTACCTATTCCAACTGATTCACTAGTGGCAGTGGCCTGAGCTTCGCATGTTTGAGGGAGGGGACGTACATACTTTTCTCTGGTGGGTTGGCCCTCCTCAACCCATCGGATTGCTTCCCTACGGATGTCGAGTAGAGACAGCTCTCCATTTTGCCTCACCATCCTCTTTAGCTCTCTACGCAGCATATGGTCTCGTACGTTTTCGCAGAACTGGTCTCTTAGCAAAGTCTGTGAATTGGACATAGCTTGAGGTTCACACAATGTCACTCGTTCCATTAACATCATAAGTGCATGGGAGAAATCTTGCAGTGATTCTCCTTCCTTCTGCTTTCGGTCAAAGAACCTCTGTTGTAACGACACATATGATTTTGAACACCCATAAACTTCCTGTAATATTGCAATAATCTGCTCAGAATCCTCCCTTACCCTTTGATCTCTAAATTTAATTTCGGTACGAGCAGCACCTTCCAAATGGTCGTACACGAACAATGCTTTGTCAATGGTAGACATGTGCCTTGCCCTTAAACAACCCTCCACCTCCTCCACCCACTCATCCACAGTTAAAGCCCCAGCAAGTAAAGACCCTGAAAATTTGGGGCATTTCCGCTCCCTAGGGAGGTAAACAGTCTGTTCTCTTCGCTGTGGGGGTGGGAGTGCATTGTTAGAAGGGTCAGATATTTGGTCTGACACTGAAAGTCTCTCAGCTCGACCTGACAGTCTTTCATTTTCAGTTCGAAGTTGGGCCATCTCTTCCCGTAGTCTCTGGAGCTCTTCATCCATAGCGACCGCAGTTGACTGTGCCAACCGCTGTTCTTTTAAAAAAATAAAAAATAAAAACCTGCTATGCTGCTACTAACAAATGCCAATACAATGTACAATTCTCCAACCGACCAACAATAAATCCTGCCGACTACGCCAATTGTAACCAGATGGAGTCGCTACGTACTCCTAATGTCACAGTGATACTACGCCACTCCCAATTACAGGGTGGGAGACCCGGAATACATATGAAGGTAAGTGTTCAGGTTGAGTGAACAATAATTGTCGGTTGCTTCATGGGAATATAACTTTATTCGGAGAAAGTACAGAGTATTGACATTTCCTTTAAAACGTATATTCACTATTCACAGTATTGACATTTCCTTTAAAACGTATATTCACTATTCACAGCGTTACCAATAAAAGGTTATCAAGTCTTCCACTACACAGATAAAAGGGATTTGAATCAATTGCACTAGGATGCACTCATTTCCTATGTCCATAGACACACAGTTAAGCACTGCAAAGAAACGCAATAGCACTCTGAGCCAAATATGGTTGGCATTAAACACTGCAAAATAACACTAAAAGGCTAAAAGCCAAAAAGAACACCACACTGTAAAAAGGGACAGTAGTCCTTGAGTGCAACTCTGCAATATAATCCTTAAACCAATATATCCGTCTTTGGCGGTTAACTAGTTAACTCCTTGGTTAGAGCAGTAAAAGTGAGGACCCTTATAAAAGCACCACTTGGGTGTGATCTAGTACAAAAACATAAAAACTATAGCAGCATAGACTTGAATTCAAAACAAAAAAGATAAAAAGAACAGCGGTTCACAGTATGAGGTCCAATCTGTAATGGAACACAAACCTCAATTAGCCTCACGATTTACCATATAGTTAAAGTGCTTTCATGGTTGTACTCAGACTCAGATTCTGAGTACAACGCTGATGTAGCCAAACAATCATACATGACATGCATTAAATGTACTTTTACTGCTAATTAGCACATACCCTGTTAAGGTGATCAGGGCATCCAGGTTGTTGGTAAAACAGTCAGTGTTTGCTCGGTCGGGACACCGTCTGTGTAATATAAACATGTCATGAGGACTAATATAAACATATCATGAGGATTTGCATTTTACTTAACAAAGACTGCTATGCTGTCGCAGTATGGACGCAAGCCTACCTCTAAACTCTGGTGTGTAGGCTTACACACAACTTCACAAGCACAACGGACACCACGTTAGTCAGGCTCTTGTCAGTGCATTACTGGGTAGAAACACCGTCTGTGTAACATATGTAACGTATCATGAGGACACACGTCATTCATCAAACACAAACTTTTATGCTGTCACAATACGGACGGAAGGATGTGTTGTGTAATCTAGGGGGAGAGAGATTGACGGTTGGCCTCTGCAGCTCCCAAAGGCGGGTCCAGGCTTTCCCATCAAGGGACTGGGTGTTAGGAGGCTTGATCGGGTTGGTTACATGTCCTTAAAAGGAAGTTTGGAGGTGGTCCAAAGGGACCACTTCCCTGGAGCCACTCCTTTCTGCAATGCCTCTGTGACTGAGCTGTGAGGAGGGGCTGGAGGTTCAGGTGCTAAGGGGCAATGGCCATGCCTGCGGAGGCACCCGGTGGACCTGTCCCTGCCCAAGTGATGTCAAAGCGCCCATGAAGAGAAGCTACTCCATAAAGGGAGAGGGACCACGCATGGTAGGAGTGCAGATGGCGTCGAGCTTCCCCATGGAGCGTGAGTGTGTGATGTGACTGCCACTGACCAGAAGCCATGAAGGCCTCGGGACCGTTCTGTATCCCGGCTATAGTCTACGTGAGCCATGAGGACATGGCTGTGTTAAAGCTGGGGTGGATGTAACCAGGTGGACTTTAATGCAGTTTCTCTCATTTCCCCTATGGTGTGTTTGTCACTGACACTAATGATTGTGTCATTGAGTGCAGGTGCAAGTGGCTCCAGACCAGCCAATCATGATGCAGTACTCTTTTCAAAAGCAGGAAATCCTAGTGCAATGGCAGATCTGACTGATTCTCCACAGGCGAGCAGAGTGGTTCTCAGTGCTACCATGGTATGGTATTTTAATGTCTTTTAAATAATGAAGTTTATCCAATTGGTGACAATGCAAGTTGGGCCAGTAGCTGTGAGGCAGCTTTCTGCCAGAGGTGCGCTTCCACTCTGCTTGCCCTGTGTTAAGGTATATTATGTGCACATAATGTTATCGTTTCCTTTGTGATGTATGTATTTTTTTTTGTAGTTCTCAACCCACTGTAAGGCTTGACCTCCTCTTCACTGTTTGCATGTTTAGACATTAAGAGTAGTTAAACTAATTGTGTGTTTTTGTTGCAGTGAAACTAACCTACTTGAGTTGATACTCCTTTTGATGTGATGTGCCTTAACTGCTCATGATGTATGGAGAAGAAATGTGTTCTACAGTGTTGAGAACTGCCATTTTGTATTAAGCCATGGTGCTATTTATAACTAAGTTAATGTGAAATAAATGTCAACCTTTTGTAAACTCTGGTGTCTTCACTCAGCTCCTCCTCATCCCAGTTTCTTAAGCTCTGTTTTACGAACCTGTTTAAGCCTTAATTGGTTGTTGGTGCAATTCCAACTGGCGTAGTCTGTAGTGTTAAATGCATTTTAGTAACTCCTATTTCGGCCATGTGGTTACATATAGCATGCCGTTTTCCATCATTTTTGAGGATTTGAAAAAAAGACGAAAATCACTCCGAGAACATGGGCTATAGCCCATCGTCTCGGAGTCATTTTCGTCTTTTTTTCAAATCCTTGTTTTTCATCATTTATGACCATGGCGATGGGCTATAGCCCATGGTCTCGAACGGCATACTATAGCAAGCTGTTTTCCATCATTTTTGAGGATTTGAAAAAAATACGAAAATCACTCCGAGACCATGGGCTATAGCCCATCGTCTCGGAGTCATTTTCGTCTTTTTTTCAAATCCTTGTTTTTCATCATTTATGAACAATGGCGATGGGCTATAGCCCATGGTCTCGAACGGCATACTATAGCATGCCGTTTTGCATCATTTTTGAGGATTTGAAAAAAAGACGAAAATCACTCCGAGACCATGGGCTATAGCCCATCGTCTCGGAGTAATTTTCGTCTTTTTTTCAAATCCTTGTTTTTCATCATTTATGACCATGGCGATGGGCTATAGCCCATGGTCTCGAACGGCATACTATAGCATAACGTTTTGGATCATTTTTGAGGATTTGAAAAAAAGACGAAAATCACTCCGAGACCATGGGCTATAGCCCATCGTCTCGGAGTCATTTTCGTCTTTTTTTCAAATCCTTGTTTTTCATAATTTATGACCATGGCGATGGGCTATAGCCCATGGTCTCGAACGGCATACTATAGCATGCCGTTTGGCATAATTTTTGAGGATTTGAAAAAAAGACGAAAATCACTCCGAGAACATGGGCTATAGCCCATCGTCTCGGAGTCATTTTCGTCTTTTTTTCAAATCCTCGTTTTTCATCATTTATGACCATGGCGATGGGCTATAGCCCATGGTCTCGAACGGCATACTATAGCATGCCGTTTTCCATCATTTTTGAGGATTTGAAAAAAAGACGAAAATCACTCCGAGAACATGGGCTATAGCCCATCGTCTCGGAGTCATTTTCGTCTTTTTTTCAAATCCTTGTTTTTCATCATTTATGACCATGGCGATGGGCTATAGCCCATGGTCTCGAACGGCATACTATAGCAAGCTGTTTTCCATCATTTTTGAGGATTTGAAAAAAATACGAAAATCACTCCGAGACCATGGGCTATAGCCCATCGTCTCGGAGTCATTTTCGTCTTTTTTTCAAATCCTTGTTTTTCATCATTTATGACCATGGCGATGGGCTATAGCCCATGGTCTCGAACGGCATACTATAGCAAGCTGTTTTCCATCATTTTTGAGGATTTGAAAAAAATACGAAAATCACTCCGAGACCATGGGCTATAGCCCATCGTCTCGGAGTCATTTTCGTCTTTTTTTCAAATCCTTGTTTTTCATCATTTATGAACAATGGCGATGGGCTATAGCCCATGGTCTCGAACGGCATACTATAGCATGCCGTTTTGCATCATTTTTGAGGATTTGAAAAAAAGACGAAAATCACTCCGAGACCATGGGCTATAGCCCATCGTCTCGGAGTCATTTTCGTCTTTTTTTCAAATCCTCGTTTTTCATAATTTATGAACATGGCGATGGGCTATAGCCCATGGTCTCGAACGGCATACTATAGCATGCCGTTTTCCATCATTTTTGAGGATTTGAAAAAAAGACGAAAATCACTCCGAGAACATGGGCTATAGCCCATCGTCTCGGAGTCATTTTCGTCTTTTTTTCAAATCCTTGTTTTTCATCATTTATGACCATGGCGATGGGCTATAGCCCATGGTCTCGAACGGCATACTATAGCAAGCTGTTTTCCATCATTTTTGAGGATTTGAAAAAAAGACGAAAATCACTCCGAGACCATGGGCTATAGCCCATCGTCTCGGAGTCATTTTCGTCTTTTTTTCAAATCCTTGTTTTTCATCATTTATGAACAATGGCGATGGGCTATAGCCCATGGTCTCGAACGGCATACTATAGCATGCCGTTTTGAATCATTTTTGAGGATTTGAAAAAAAGACGAAAATCACTCCGAGACCATGGGCTATAGCCCATCGTCTCGGAGTCATTTTCGTCTTTTTTTCAAATCCTCGTTTTTCATCATTTATGACCATGGCGATGGGCTATAGCCCATGGTCTCGAACGACATACTATAGCATGCCGTTTTCCATCATTTTTGAGGATTTGAAAAAAAGACGAAAATCACTCCGAGACCATGGGCTATAGCCCATCGTCTCGGAGTAATTTTCGTCTTTTTTTCAAATCCTTGTTTTTCATAATTTATGACCATGGCGATGGGCTATAGCCCATGGTCTCGAACGGCATACTATAGCATAACGTTTTGGATCATTTTTGAGGATTTGAAAAAAAGACGAAAATCACTCCGAGACCATGGGCTATAGCCCATCGTCTCGGAGTCATTTTCGTCTTTTTTTCAAATCCTTGTTTTTCATAATTTATGACCATGGCGATGGGCTATAGCCCATGGTCTCGAACGGCATACTATAGCATGCCGTTTGGCATAATTTTTGAGGATTTGAAAAAAAGACGAAAATCAATCCGAGAACATGGGCTATAGCCCATCGTCTCGGAGTCATTTTCGTCTTTTTTTCAAATCCTCGTTTTTCATCATTTATGAACATGGCGATGGGCTATAGCCCATGGTCTCGAACGGCATACTATAGCATGCCGTTTTCCATCATTTTTGAGGATTTGAAAAAAAGACGAAAATCACTCCGAGAACATGGGCTATAGCCCATCGTCTCGGAGTCATTTTCGTCTTTTTTTCAAATCCTTGTTTTTCATCATTTATGACCATGGCGATGGGCTATAGCCCATGGTCTCGAACGGCATACTATAGCAAGCTGTTTTCCATCATTTTTGAGGATTTGAAAAAAATACGAAAATCACTCCGAGACCATGGGCTATAGCCCATCGTCTCGGAGTAATTTTCGTCTTTTTTTCAAATCCTTGTTTTTCATCATTTATGAACAATGGCGATGGGCTATAGCCCATGGTCTCGAACGGCATACTATAGCATGCCGTTTTGAATCATTTTTGAGGATTTGAAAAAAAGACGAAAATCACTCCGAGACCATGGGCTATAGCCCATGGTCTCGGAGTCATTTTCGTCTTTTTTTCAAATCCTTGTTTTTCATAATTTATGACCATGGCGATGGGCTATAGCCCATGGTCTCGAACGGCATACTATAGCATAACGTTTTGGATCATTTCTGAGGATTTGAAAAAAAGACGAAAATCTTTTATGACCATGGCGATGGGCTATAGCCCATGGTCTCGAACGGCATACTATAGCATGCCGTTTGGCATAATTTTTGAGGATTTGAAAAAAAGACGAAAATCACTCCGAGAACATGGGCTATAGCCCATCGTCTCGGAGTCATTTTCGTCTTTTTTTCAAATCCTCGTTTTTCATCATTTATGACCATGGCGATGGGCTATAGCCCATGGTCTCGAACGGCATACTATAGCATGCCGTTTTCCATCATTTTTGAGGATTTGAAAAAAAGACGAAAATCACTCCGAGAACATGGGCTATAGCCCATCGTCTCGGAGTCATTTTCGTCTTTTTTTCAAATCCTTGTTTTTCATCATTTATGACCATGGCGATGGGCTATAGCCCATGGTCTCGAACGGCATACTATAGCAAGCTGTTTTCCTACATTTTTGAGGATTTGAAAAAAAGACGAAAATCACTCCGAGACCATGGGCTATAGCCCATCGTCTCGGAGTCATTTTCGTCTTTTTTTCAAATCCTTGTTTTTCATCATTTATGAACAATGGCGATGGGCTATAGCCCATGGTCTCGAACGGCATACTATAGCATGCCGTTTTGCATCATTTTTGACGATTTGAAAAAAAGACGAAAATCACTCCGAGACATGGGCTATAGCCCATCGTCTCGGAGTCATTTTCGTCTTTTTTCAAATCCTTGTTTTTCATCATTTATGACCATGGCGATGGGCTATAGCCCATGGTCTCGAACGGCATACTATAGCATAACGTTTTGGATCATTTTTGAGGATTTGAAAAAAAGACGAAAATCACTCCGAGACCATGGGCTATAGCCCATCGTCTCGGAGTAATTTTCGTCTTTTTTTCAAATCCTTGTTTTTCATCATTTATGACCATGGCGATGGGCTATAGCCCATGGTCTCGAACGGCATACTATAGCATAACGTTTTGGATCATTTTTGAGGATTTGAAAAAAAGACGAAAATCACTCCGAGACCATGGGCTATAGCCCATCGTCTCGGAGTCATTTTCGTCTTTTTTTCAAATCCTTGTTTTTCATCATTTATGACCATGGCGATGGGCTATAGCCCATGGTCTCGAACGGCATACTATAGCATAACGTTTTGGATCATTTTTGAGGATTTGAAAAAAATACGAAAATCACTCCGAGACCATGGGCTATAGCCCATCGTCTCGGAGTCATTTTCGTCTTTTTTTCAAATCCTTGTTTTTCATAATTTATGACCATGGCGATGGGCTATAGCCCATGGTCTCGAACGGCATACTATAGCATGCCGTTTGGCATAATTTTTGAGGATTTGAAAAAAAGACGAAAATCACTCCGAGAACATGGGCTATAGCCCATCGTCTCGGAGTCATTTTCGTCTTTTTTTCAAATCCTCGTTTTTCATCATTTATGAACATGGCGATGGGCTATAGCCCATGGTCTCGAACGGCATACTATAGCATGCCGTTTTCCATCATTTTTGAGGATTTGAAAAAAAGACGAAAATCACTCCGAGAACATGGGCTATAGCCCATCGTCTCGGAGTCATTTTCGTCTTTTTTTTAAATCCTCGTTTTTCATCATTTATGACCATGGCGATGGGCTATAGCCCATGGTCTCGAACGACATACTATAGCATGCCGTTTTCCATCATTTTTGAGGATTTGAAAAAAAGACGAAAATCACTCCGAGACCATGGGCTATAGCCCATCGTCTCGGAGTAATTTTCGTCTTTTTTTCAAATCCTTGTTTTTCATAATTTATGACCATGGCGATGGGCTATAGCCCATGGTCTCGAACGGCATACTATAGCATGCCGTTTTGCATCATTTTTGAGGATTTGAAAAAAAGACGAAAATCACTCCGAGACCATGGGCTATAGCCCATCGTCTCGGAGTCATTTTCGTCTTTTTTTCAAATCCTCGTTTTTCAACATTTATGACCATGGCGATGGGCTATAGCCCATGGTCTCGAACGGCATACTATAGCATGCCGTTTTCCATCATTTTTGAGGATTTGAAAAAAAGACGAAAATCACTCCGAGACCATGGGCTATAGCCCATCGTCTCGGAGTCATTTTCGTCTTTTTTTTTAATCCTCGTTTTTCATCATTTATGACCATGGCGATGGGCTATAGCCCATGGTCTCGAACGGCATACTATAGCATGCCGTTTTCCATCATTTTTGAGGATTTGAAAAAAAGACGAAAATCACTCCGAGACCATGGGCTATAGCCCATCGTCTCGGAGTAATTTTCGTCTTTTTTTCAAATCCTCGTTTTTCATCATTTATGACCATGGCGATGGGCTATAGCCCATGGTCTCGAATGGCATACTATAGCATGCCGTTTTGCATCATTTTTGAGGATTTGAAAAAAAGACGAAAATCACTCCGAGACCATGGGCTATAGCCCATCGTCTCGGAGTCATTTTCGTCTTTTTTTCAAATCCTTGTTTTTCATCATTTATGACCATGGCGATGGGCTATAGCCCATGGTCTCGAACGGCATACTATAGCATAACGTTTTGGATCATTTTTGAGGATTTGAAAAAAAGACGAAAATCACTCCGAGACCATGGGCTATAGCCCATCGTCTCGGAGTAATTTTCGTCTTTTTTTCAAATCCTTGTTTTTCATCATTTATGACCATGGCGATGGGCTATAGCCCATGGTCTCGAACGGCATACTATAGCATAACGTTTTGGATCATTTTTGAGGATTTGAAAAAAAGACGAAAATCACTCCGAGACCATGGGCTATAGCCCATCGTCTCGGAGTCATTTTCGTCTTTTTTTCAAATCCTTGTTTTTCATAATTTATGACCATGGCGATGGGCTATAGCCCATGGTCTCGAACGGCATACTATAGCATGCCGTTTGGCATAATTTTTGAGGATTTGAAAAAAAGACGAAAATCACTCCGAGAACATGGGCTATAGCCCATCGTCTCGGAGTCATTTTCGTCTTTTTTTCAAATCCTCGTTTTTCATCATTTATGACCATGGCGATGGGCTATAGCCCATGGTCTCGAACGGCATATTATAGCATGCCGTTTTCCATCATTTTTGAGGATTTGAAAAAAAAACGAAAATCACTCCGAGAACATGGGCTATAGCCCATCGTCTCGGAGTCATTTTCGTCTTTTTTTCAAATCCTTGTTTTTCATCATTTATGAACAATGGCGATGGGCTATAGCTATCTCGAACGGCATACTATAGCATGCCGTTTTGCATCATTTTTGAGGATTTGAAAAAAAGACGAAAATCACTCCGAGACCATGGGCTATAGCCCATCGTCTCGGAGTCATTTTCGTCTTTTTTTCAAATCCTTGTTTTTCATCATTTATGACCATGCGGATGGGCTATAGTCCATGGTCTCGAACGGCATACTATAGCATAACGTTTTGGATCATTTTTGAGGATTTGAAAAAAAGACGAAAATCACTCCGAGACCATGGGCTATAGCCCATCGTCTCGGAGTAATTTTCGTCTTTTTTTCAAATCCTTGTTTTTCATCATTTATGACCATGGCGATGGGCTATAGCCCATGGTCTCGAACGGCATACTATAGCATGCCGTTTGGCATAATTTTTGAGGATTTGAAAAAAAGACGAAAATCACTCCGAGAACATGGGCTATAGCCCATCGTCTCGGAGTCATTTTCGTCTTTTTTTCAAATCCTCGTTTTTCATCATTTATGACCATGGCGATGGGCTATCGCCCATGGTCTCGAACGGCATACTATAGCATGCCGTTTTCCATCATTTTTGAGGATTTGAAAAAAAGACGAAAATCACTCCGAGAACATGGGCTATAGCCCATCGTCTCGGAGTCATTTTCGTCTTTTTTTCAAATCCTTGTTTTTCATCATTTATGACCATGGCGATGGGCTATAGCCCATGGTCTCGAACGGCATACTATAGCAAGCTGTTTTCCATCATTTTTGAGGATTTGAAAAAAAGACGAAAATCACTCCGAGACCATTGGCTATAGCCCATCGTCTCGGAGTCATTTCGTCTTTTTTTCAAATCCTTGTTTTTCATCATTTATGAACAATGGCGATGGGCTATAGCCCATGGTCTCGAACGGCATACTATAGCATGCCGTTTTGAATCATTTTTGAGGATTTGAAAAAAAGACGAAAATCACTCCGAGACCATGGGCTATAGCCCATCGTCTCGGAGTCATTTTCGTCTTTTTTTTAAATCCTTGTTTTTCATCATTTATGACCATGGCGATGGGCTATAGCCCATGGTCTCGAACGACATACTATAGCATGCCGTTTTCCATCATTTTTGAGGATTTGAAAAAAAAGACGAAAATCACTCCGAGACCATGGGCTATAGCCCATCGTCTCGGAGTAATTTTCGTCTTTTTTTCAAATCCTTGTTTTTCATCATTTATGACCATGGCGATGGGCTATAGCCCATGGTCTCGAACGGCATACTATAGCATGCCGTTTTGCATCATTTTTGAAGATTTGAAAAAAATACGAAAATCACTCCGAGACCATGGGCTATAGCCCATCGTCTCGGAGTCATTTTCGTCTTTTTTTCAAATCCTCGTTTTTCATCATTTATGACCATGGCGATGGGCTATAGCCCATGGTCTCGAACGGCATACTATAGCATGCCGTTTTGCATCATTTTTGAGGATTTGAAAAAAAGACGAAAATCACTCCGAGACCATGGGCTATAGCCCATCGTCTCGGAGTCATTTTCGTCTTTTTTTCAAATCCTCGCTTTTCAACATTTATGACCATGGCGATGGGCTATAGCCCATGGTCTCGAACGGCATACTATAGCATGCCGTTTTCCATCATTTTTGAGGATTTGAAAAAAAGACGAAAATCACTCCGAGACCATGGGCTATAGCCCATCGTCTCGGAGTCATTTTCGTCTTTTTTTAAAATCCTCGTTTTTCATCATTTATGACCATGGCGATGGGCTATAGCCCATGGTCTCGAACGGCATACTATAGCATGCCGTTTTCCATCATTTTTGAGGATTTGAAAAAAAGACGAAAATCACTCCGAGACCATGGGCTATAGCCCATCGTCTCGGAGTAATTTTCGTCTTTTTTTCAAATCCTTGTTTTTCATCATTCATGACCATGGCGATGGCGATTGAAAAAAAGACGAAAATGACTCAGAGACCATGGGCTATAGCCCATCGTCTCGGAGTCATTTTCGTCTTTTTTTTAAATCCTTGTTTTTCATCATTTATGAACAATGGCGATGTGCTATAGCCCATGGTCTCGAACGGGATACTATAGCATGCCGTTTTGCATCATTTTTGAGGATTTGAAAAAAAGACGAAAATCACTCCGAGACCATGGGCTATAGCCCATCGTCACGGAGTAATTTTCGTCTTTTTTTCAAATCCTTGTGTTTCATCATTTATGACCATGGCGATGGGCTATAGCCCATCGTCTCGGCGTCATTTTCGTCTTTTTTTCAAATCCTTGTTTTTCATAATTTATGACCATGGCGATGGGCTATAGCCCATGGTCTCGAACGGCATACTATAGCAAGCTGTTTTCCATCATTTTTGAGGATTTGAAAAAAAGACGAAAATCACTCCGAGACCATGGGCTATAGCCCATCGTCTCGGAGTCATTTTCGTCTTTTTTTTTAATCCTCGTTTTTCATCATTTATGACCATGGCGATGGGCTATAGCCCATGGTCTCGAACGGCATACTATAGCATGCCGTTTTCCATCATTTTTGAGGATTTGAAAAAAAGACGAAAATCACTCCGAGACCATGGGCTATAGCCCATCGTCTCGGAGTAATTTTCGTCTTTTTTTCAAATCCTTGTTTTTCATCATTTATGACCATGGCGATGGGCTATAGCCCATGGTCTCGAACGGCATACTATAGCATGCCGTTTTGCATCATTTTTGAAGATTTGAAAAAAAGACGAAAATCACTCCGAGACCATGGGCTGTAGCCCATCGTCACGGAGTAATTTTCGTCTTTTTTTCAAATCCTTGTGTTTCATCATTTATGACCATGGCGATGGGCTATAGCCCATCGTCTCGGCGTCATTTTCGTCTTTTTTTCAAATCCTTGTTTTTCATAATTTATGACCATGGCGATGGGCTATAGCCCATGGTCTCGAACGGCATACTATAGCATGCCGTTTTCCATCATTTTTGAGGATTTGAAAAAAAGACGAAAATCACTCCGAGACCATGGGCTATAGCCCATGGTCTCGGAGTCATTTTCGTCTTTTCAAATCCTTGTTTTTCATCATTTATGACCATGGCGATGGGCTATAGCCCATGGTCTCGAACGGCATACTATAGCATGCCGTTTTCCATCATTTTTGAGGATTTGAAAAAAAGACGAAAATCACTCCGAGACCATGGGCTATAGCCCATCGTCTCGGAGTAATTTTCGTCTTTTTTTCAAATCCTTGTTTTTCATCATTTATGACCATGGCGATGGGCTATAGCCCATGGTCTCGAACGGCATACTATAGCATGCCGTTTGGCATCATTTTTGAAGATTTGAAAAAAATACGAAAATCACTCCGAGACCATGGGCTATAGCCCATCGTCTCGGAGTCATTTTCGTCTTTTTTTCAAATCCTCGTTTTTCATCATTTATGACCATGGCGATGGGCTATAGCCCATGGTCTCGAATGGCATACTATAGCATGCCGTTTTGCATCATTTTTGAGGATTTGAAAAAAAGACGAAAATCACTCCGAGACCATGGGCTATAGCCCATCGTCTCGGAGTCATTTTCGTCTTTTTTTCAAATCCTTGTTTTTCATAATTTATGACCATGGCGATGGGCTATAGCCCATGGTCTCGAACGGCATACTATAGCATAACGTTTTGGATCATTTTTGAGGATTTGAAAAAAAGACGAAAATCACTCCGAGAACATGGGCTATAGCCCATCGTCTCGGAGTCATTTTCGTCTTTTTTTCAAATCCTCGTTTTTCATCATTTATGACCATGGCGATGGGCTATAGCCCATGGTCTCGAACGGCATATTATAGCATGCCGTTTTCCATCATTTTTGAGGATTTGAAAAAAAGACGAAAATCACTCCGAGAACATGGGCTATAGCCCATCGTCTCGGAGTCATTTTCGTCTTTTTTTCAAATCCTTGTTTTTCATCATTTATGACCATGGCGATGGGCTATAGCCCATGGTCTCGAATGGCATACTATAGCATGCCGTTTTGCATCATTTTTGAGGATTTGAAAAAAAGACGAAAATCACTCCGAGACCATGGGCTATAGCCCATCGTCTCGGAGTCATTTTCGTCTTTTTTTCAAATCCTTGTTTTTCATAATTTATGACCATGGCGATGGGCTATAGCCCATGGTCTCGAACGGCATACTATAGCATAACGTTTTGGATCATTTTTGAGGATTTGAAAAAAAGACGAAAATCACTCCGAGAACATGGGCTATAGCCCATCGTCTCGGAGTCATTTTCGTCTTTTTTTCAAATCCTCGTTTTTCATCATTTATGACCATGGCGATGGGCTATAGCCCATGGTCTCGAACGGCATATTATAGCATGCCGTTTTCCATCATTTTTGAGGATTTGAAAAAAAGACGAAAATCACTCCGAGAACATGGGCTATAGCCCATCGTCTCGGAGTCATTTTCGTCTTTTTTTCAAATCCTTGTTTTTCATCATTTATGACCATGGCGATGGGCTATAGCCCATGGTCTCGAACGGCATACTATAGCAAGCTGTTTTCCATCATTTTTGAGGATTTGAAAAAAAGACGAAAATCACTCCGAGACCATGGGCTATAGCCCATCGTCTCGGAGTAATTTTCGTCTTTTTTTCAAATCCTTGTTTTTCATCATTTATGACCATGGCGATGGGCTATAGCCCATGGTCTCGAACGGCATACTATAGCATGCCGTTTTGCATCATTTTTGAAGATTTGAAAAAAAGACGAAAATCACTCCGAGACCATGGGCTATAGCCCATCGTCACGGAGTAATTTTCGTCTTTTTTTCAAATCCTTGTGTTTCATCATTTATGACCATGGCGATGGGCTATAGCCCATCGTCTCGGCGTCATTTTCGTCTTTTTTTCAAATCCTTGTTTTTCATAATTTATGACCATGGCGATGGGCTATAGCCCATGGTCTCGAACGGCATACTATAGCATGCCGTTTTCCATCATTTTTGAGGATTTGAAAAAAAGACGAAAATCACTCCGAGACCATGGGCTATAGCCCATCGTCTCGGAGTCATTTTCGTCTTTTCAAATCCTTGTTTTTCATCATTTATGACCATGGCGATGGGCTATAGCCCATGGTCTCGAACGGCATACTATAGCAAGCTGTTTTCCATCATTTTTGAGGATTTGAAAAAAAGACGAAAATCATTCCGAGACCATGGGCTATAGCCCATCGTCTCGGAGTCATTTTCGTCTTTTTTTTAAATCCTCGTTTTTCATCATTTATGACCATGGCGATGGGCTATAGCCCATGGTCTCGAACGGCATACTATAGCATGCCGTTTTCCATCATTTTTGAGGATTTGAAAAAAAGACGAAAATCACTCCGAGACCATGGGCTATAGCCCATCGTCTCGGAGTAATTTTCGTCTTTTTTTCAAATCCTTGTTTTTCATCATTTATGACCATGGCGATGGGCTATAGCCCATGGTCTCGAACGGCATACTATAGCATGCCGTTTGGCATCATTTTTGAAGATTTGAAAAAAATACGAAAATCACTCCGAGACCATGGGCTATAGCCCATCGTCTCGGAGTCATTTTCGTCTTTTTTTCAAATCCTCGTTTTTCATCATTTATGACCATGGCGATGGGCTATAGCCCATGGTCTCGAACGGCATACTATAGCATGCCGTTTTCCATCATTTTTGAGGATTTGAAAAAAAGACGAAAATCACTCCGAGACCATGGGCTATAGCCCATCGTCTCGGAGTAATTTTCGTCTTTTTTTCAAATCCTTGTTTTTCATCATTTATGACCATGGCGATGGGCTATAGCCCATGGTCTCGAACGGCATACTATAGCATGCCGTTTTGCATCATTTTTGAAGATTTGAAAAAAATACGAAAATCACTCCGAGACCATGGGCTATAGCCCATCGTCTCGGAGTCATTTTCGTCTTTTTTTCAAATCCTCGTTTTTCATCATTTATGACCATGGCGATGGGCTATAGCCCATGGTCTCGAATGGCATACTATAGCATGCCGTTTTGCATCATTTTTGAGGATTTGAAAAAAAGACGAAAATCACTCCGAGACCATGGGCTATAGCCCATCGTCTCGGAGTCATTTTCGTCTTTTTTTCAAATCCTTGTTTTTCATAATTTATGACCATGGCGATGGGCTATAGCCCATGGTCTCGAACGGCATACTATAGCATAACGTTTTGGATCATTTTTGAGGATTTGAAAAAAAGACGAAAATCACTCCGAGAACATGGGCTATAGCCCATCGTCTCGGAGTCATTTTCGTCTTTTTTTCAAATCCTCGTTTTTCATCATTTATGACCATGGCGATGGGCTATAGCCCATGGTCTCGAACGGCATATTATAGCATGCCGTTTTCCATCATTTTTGAGGATTTGAAAAAAAGACGAAAATCACTCCGAGAACATGGGCTATAGCCCATCGTCTCGGAGTCATTTTCGTCTTTTTTTCAAATCCTTGTTTTTCATCATTTATGAACAATGGCGATGGGCTATAGCTATCTCGAACGGCATACTATAGCATGCCGTTTTGCATCATTTTTGAGGATTTGAAAAAAAGACGAAAATCACTCTGAGACCATGGGCTATAGCCCATCGTCTCGGAGTCATTTTCGTCTTTTTTTCAAATCCTTGTTTTTCATCATTTATGACCATGGCGATGGGCTATAGTCCATGGTCTCGAACGGCATACTATAGCATAACGTTTTGGATCATTTTTGAGGATTTGAAAAAAAGACGAAAATCACTCCGAGACCATGGGCTATAGCCCATCGTCTCGGAGTAATTTTCGTCTTTTTTTCAAATCCTTGTTTTTCATCATTTATGACCATGGCGATGGGCTATAGCCCATGGTCTCGAACGGCATACTATAGCATGCCGTTTGGCATAATTTTTGAGGATTTGAAAAAAAGACGAAAATCACTCCGAGAACATGGGCTATAGCCCATCGTCTCGGAGTCATTTTCGTCTTTTTTTCAAATCCTCGTTTTTCATCATTTATGACCATGGCGATGGGCTATAGCCCATGGTCTCGAACGGCATACTATAGCATGCCGTTTTCCATCATTTTTGAGGATTTGAAAAAAAGACGAAAATCACTCCGAGAACATGGGCTATAGCCCATCGTCTCGGAGTCATTTTCGTCTTTTTTTCAAATCCTTGTTTTTCATCATTTATGACCATGGCGATGGGCTATAGCCCATGGTCTCGAACGGCATACTATAGCAAGCTGTTTTCCATCATTTTTGAGGATTTGAAAAAAAGACGAAAATCACTCCGAGACCATTGGCTATAGCCCATCGTCTCGGAGTCATTTTCGTCTTTTTTTCAAATCCTTGTTTTTCATCATTTATGAACAATGGCGATGGGCTATAGCCCATGGTCTCGAACGGCATACTATAGCATGCCGTTTTGAATCATTTTTGAGGATTTGAAAAAAAGACGAAAATCACTCCGAGACCATGGGCTATAGCCCATCGTCTCGGAGTCATTTTCGTCTTTTTTTTAAATCCTTGTTTTTCATCATTTATGACCATGGCGATGGGCTATAGCCCATGGTCTCGAACGACATACTATAGCATGCCGTTTTCCATCATTTTTGAGGATTTGAAAAAAAAGACGAAAATCACTCCGAGACCTTGGGCTATAGCCCATCGTCTCGGAGTAATTTTCGTCTTTTTTTCAAATCCTTGTTTTTCATCATTTATGACCATGGCGATGGGCTATAGCCCATGGTCTCGAACGGCATACTATAGCATGCCGTTTTGCATCATTTTTGCAGATTTGAAAAAAATACGAAAATCACTCCGAGACCATGGGCTATAGCCCATCGTCTCGGAGTCATTTTCGTCTTTTTTTCAAATCCTCGTTTTTCAACATTTATGACCATGGCGATGGGCTATAGCCCATGGTCTCGAACGGCATACTATAGCATGCCGTTTTCCATCATTTTTGAGGATTTGAAAAAAAGACGAAAATCACTCCGAGACCATGGGCTATAGCCCATCGTCTCGGAGTCATTTTCGTCTTTTTTTTAAATCCTCGTTTTTCATCATTTATGACCATGGCGATGGGCTATAGCCCATGGTCTCGAACGGCATACTATAGCATGCCGTTTTCCATCATTTTTGAGGATTTGAAAAAAAGACGAAAATCACTCCGAGACGATGGGCTATAGCCCATGGTCTTTGAGTAATTTTCGTCTTTTTTTCAAATCCTTGTTTTTCATCATTCATGACCATGGCGATGGCGATTGAAAAAAAGACGAAAATGACTCAAAGACCATGGGCTATAGCCCATCGTCTCGGAGTCATTTTCGTCTTTTTTTTAAATCCTTGTTTTTCATCATTTATGAACAATGGCGATGTGCTATAGCCCATGGTCTCGAACGGGATACTATAGCATGCCGTTTTGCATCATTTTTGAGGATTTGAAAAAAAGACGAAAATCACTCTGAGACCATGGGCTATAGCCCATCGTCACGGAGTAATTTTCGTCTTTTTTTCAAATCCTTGTGTTTCATCATTTATGACCATGGCGATGGGCTATAGCCCATCGTCTCGGCGTCATTTTCGTCTTTTTTTCAAATCCTTGTTTTTCATAATTTATGACCATGGCGATGGGCTATAGCCCATGGTCTCGAACGGCATACTATAGCATGCCGTTTTCCATCATTTTTGAGGATTTGAAAAAAAGACGAAAATCACTCCGAGACCATGGGCTATAGCCCATCGTCTCGGAGTCATTTTCGTCTTTTTTTTCAAATCCTTGTTTTTCATCATTTATGACCATGGCGATGGGCTATAGCCCATGGTCTCGAACGGCATACTATAGCAAGCTGTTTTCCATCATTTTTGAGGATTTGAAAAAAAGACGAAAATCACTCCGAGACCATGGGCTATAGCCCATCGTCTCGGAGTCATTTTCGTCTTTTTTTTAAATCCTCGTTTTTCATCATTTATGACCATGGCGATGGGCTATAGCCCATGGTCTCGAACGGCATACTATAGCATGCCGTTTTCCATCATTTTTGAGGATTTGAAAAAAAGACGAAAATCACTCCGAGACCATGGGCTATAGCCCATCGTCTCGGAGTAATTTTCGTCTTTTTTTCAAATCCTTGTTTTTCATCATTTATGACCATGGCGATGGGCTATAGCCCATAGTCTCGGCGTCATTTTCGTCTTTTTTTCAAATCCTTGTTTTTCATCATTTATGACCATGGCGATGGGCTATAGCCCATGGTCTCGAACGGCATACTATAGCATGCCGTTTTGCATCATTTTTGAAGATTTGAAAAAAAGACGAAAATCACTCCGAGACCATGGGCTATAGCCCATCGTCACGGAGTAATTTTCGTCTTTTTTTCAAATCCTTGTGTTTCATCATTTATGACCATGGCGATGGGCTATAGCCCATAGTCTCGGCGTCATTTTCGTCTTTTTTTCAAATCCTTGTTTTTCATCATTTATGACCATGGCGATGGGCTATAGCCCATGGTCTCGAACGGCATACTATAGCATGCCGTTTTGCATCATTTTTGAAGATTTGAAAAAAAGACGAAAATCACTCCGAGACCATGGGCTATAGCCCATCGTCTCGGAGTAATTTTCGTCTTTTTTTCAAATCCTTGTTTTTCATCATTTATGACCATGGCGATGGGCTATAGCCCATGGTCTCGAACGGCATACTATAGCATAACGTTTTGGATCATTTTTGAGGATTTGAAAAAAAGACGAAAATCACTCCGAGACCATGGGCTATAGCCCATCGTCTCGGAGTCATTTTCGTCTTTTTTTCAAATCCTTGTTTTTCATAATTTATGACCATGGCGATGGGCTATAGCCCATGGTCTCGAACGGCATACTATAGCATGCCGTTTGGCATAATTTTTGAGGATTTGAAAAAAAGACGAAAATCACTCCGAGAACATGGGCTATAGCCCATCGTCTCGGAGTCATTTTCGTCTTTTTTTTCAAATCCTCGTTTTTCATCATTTATGACCATGGCGATGGGCTATAGCCCATGGTCTCGAACGGCATACTATAGCATGCCGTTTTCCATCATTTTTGAGGATTTGAAAAAAAGACGAAAATCACTCCGAGAACATGGGCTATAGCCCATCGTCTCGGAGTCATTTTCGTCTTTTTTCAAATCCTTGTTTTTCATCATTTATGACCATGGCGATGGGCTATAGCCCATGGTCTCGAACGGCATACTATAGCAAGCTGTTTTCCATCATTTTTGAGGATTTGAAAAAAAGACGAAAATCACTCCGAGACCATGGGCTATAGCCCATCGTCTCGGAGTCATTTTCGTCTTTTTTTCAAATCCTTGTTTTTCATCATTTATGAACAATGGCGATGGGCTATAGCCCATGGTCTCGAACGGCATACTATAGCATGCCGTTTTGCATCATTTTTGAGGATTTGAAAAAAAGACGAAAATCACTCCGAGACCATGGGCTATAGCCCATCGTCTCGGAGTCATTTTCGTCTTTTTTTCAAATCCTTGTTTTTCATCATTTATGACCATGGCGATGGGCTATAGCCCATGGTCTCGAACGGCATACTATAGCATAACGTTTTGGATCATTTTTGAGGATTTGAAAAAAAAGACGAAAATCACTCCGAGACCATGGGCTATAGC
The DNA here is from genome assembly GCF_951216825.1 of Electrona antarctica. Taxonomy (NCBI): domain Eukaryota; kingdom Metazoa; phylum Chordata; class Actinopteri; order Myctophiformes; family Myctophidae; genus Electrona; species Electrona antarctica. The sequence goes on from NW_027637570.1 coordinate 111,538, forward strand.
CCATCGTCTCGGAGTAATTTTCGTCTTTTTTTCAAATCCTTGTTTTTCATCATTTATGACCATGGCGATGGGCTATAGCCCATGGTCTCGAACGGCATACTATAGCATAACGTTTTGGATCATTTTTGAGGATTTGAAAAAAAGACGAAAATCACTCCGAGACCATGGGCTATAGCCCATCGTCTCGGAGTCATTTTCGTCTTTTTTTCAAATCCTTGTTTTTCATAATTTATGACCATGGCGATGGGCTATAGCCCATGGTCTCGAACGGCATACTATAGCATGCCGTTTGGCATAATTTTTGAGGATTTGAAAAAAAGACGAAAATCACTCCGAGAACATGGGCTATAGCCCATCGTCTCGGAGTCATTTTCGTCTTTTTTTCAAATCCTCGTTTTTCATCATTTATGAACATGGCGATGGGCTATAGCCCATGGTCTCGAACGGCATACTATAGCATGCCGTTTTCCATCATTTTTGAGGATTTGAAAAAAAGACGAAAATCACTCCGAGAACATGGGCTATAGCCCATCGTCTCGGAGTCATTTTCGTCTTTTTTTCAAATCCTTGTTTTTCATCATTTATGACCATGGCGATGGGCTATAGCCCATGGTCTCGAACGGCATACTATAGCAAGCTGTTTTCCATCATTTTTGAGGATTTGAAAAAAAGACGAAAATCACTCCGAGACCATGGGCTATAGCCCATCGTCTCGGAGTCATTTTCGTCTTTTTTTCAAATCCTTGTTTTTCATCATTTATGAACAATGGCGATGGGCTATAGCCCATGGTCTCGAACGGCATACTATAGCATGCCGTTTTGAATCATTTTTGAGGATTTGAAAAAAAGACGAAAATCACTCCGAGACCATGGGCTATAGCCCATCGTCTCGGAGTCATTTTCGTCTTTTTTTTAAATCCTCGTTTTTCATCATTTATGACCATGGCGATGGGCTATAGCCCATGGTCTCGAACGACATACTATAGCATGCCGTTTTCCATCATTTTTGAGGATTTGAAAAAAAGACGAAAATCACTCCGAGACCATGGGCTATAGCCCATCGTCTCGGAGTAATTTTCGTCTTTTTTTCAAATCCTTGTTTTTCATAATTTATGACCATGGCGATGGGCTATAGCCCATGGTCTCGAACGGCATACTATAGCATGCCGTTTTGCATCATTTTTGAGGATTTGAAAAAAAGACGAAAATCACTCCGAGACCATGGGCTATAGCCCATCGTCTCGGAGTCATTTTCGTCTTTTTTTCAAATCCTCGTTTTTCAACATTTATGACCATGGCGATGGGCTATAGCCCATGGTCTCGAACGGCATACTATAGCATGCCGTTTTCCATCATTTTTGAGGATTTGAAAAAAAGACGAAAATCACTCCGAGACCATGGGCTATAGCCCATCGTCTCGGAGTCATTTTCGTCTTTTTTTTTTATCCTCGTTTTTCATCATTTAAGACCATGGCGATGGGCTATAGCCCATGGTCTCGAACGGCATACTATAGCATGCCGTTTTCCATCATTTTTGAGGATTTGAAAAAAAGACGAAAATCACTCCGAGACCATGGGCTATAGCCCATCGTCTCGGAGTAATTTTCGTCTTTTTTTCAAATCCTTGTTTTTCATCATTTATGACCATGGCGATGGGCTATAGCCCATGGTCTCGAACGGCATACTATAGCATGCCGTTTTGCATCATTTTTGAAGATTTGAAAAAAAGACGAAAATCACTCCGAGACCATGGGCTATAGCCCATCGTCACGGAGTAATTTTCGTCTTTTTTTCAAATCCTTGTGTTTCATCATTTATGACCATGGCGATGGGCTATAGCCCATAGTCTCGGCGTCATTTTCGTCTTTTTTTCAAATCCTTGTTTTTCATAATTTATGACCATGGCGATGGGCTATAGCCCATGGTCTCGAACGGCATACTATAGCATGCCGTTTTGAATCATTTTTGAGGATTTGAAAAAAAGACGAAAATCACTCCGAGACCATGGGCTATAGCCCATCGTCTCGGAGTCATTTTCGTCTTTTTTTTAAATCCTTGTTTTTCATCATTTATGACCATGGCGATGGGCTATAGCCCATGGTCTCGAACGACATACTATAGCATGCCGTTTTCCATCATTTTTGAGGATTTGAAAAAAAAGACGAAAATCACTCCGAGACCATGGGCTATAGCCCATCGTCTCGGAGTAATTTTCGTCTTTTTTTCAAATCCTTGTTTTTCATCATTTATGACCATGGCGATGGGCTATAGCCCATGGTCTCGAACGGCATACTATAGCATGCCGTTTTGCATCATTTTTGAAGATTTGAAAAAAATACGAAAATCACTCCGAGACCATGGGCTATAGCCCATCGTCTCGGAGTCATTTTCGTCTTTTTTTCAAATCCTCGTTTTTCATCATTTATGACCATGGCGATGGGCTATAGCCCATGGTCTCGAACGGCATACTATAGCATGCCGTTTTGCATCATTTTTGAGGATTTGAAAAAAAGACGAAAATCACTCCGAGACCATGGGATATAGCCCATCGTCTCGGAGTCATTTTCGTCTTTTTTTCAAATCCTCGCTTTTCAACATTTATGACCATGGCGATGGGCTATAGCCCATGGTCTCGAACGGCATACTATAGCATGCCGTTTTCCATCATTTTTGAGGATTTGAAAAAAAGACGAAAATCACTCCGAGACCATGGGCTATAGCCCATCGTCTCGGAGTCATTTTCGTCTTTTTTTTAAATCCTCGTTTTTCATCATTTATGACCATGGCGATGGGCTATAGCCTATGGTCTCGAACGGCATACTATAGCATGCCGTTTTCCATCATTTTTGAGGATTTGAAAAAAAGACGAAAATCACTCCGAGACCATGGGCTATAGCCCATCGTCTCGGAGTAATTTTCGTCTTTTTTTCAAATCCTTGTTTTTCATCATTCATGACCATGGCGATGGCGATTGAAAAAAAGACGAAAATGACTCAGAGACCATGGGCTATAGCCCATCGTCTCGGAGTCATTTTCGTCTTTTTTTTAAATCCTTGTTTTTCATCATTTATGAACAATGGCGATGTGCTATAGCCCATGGTCTCGAACGGGATACTATAGCATGCCGTTTTGCATCATTTTTGAGGATTTGAAAAAAAGACGAAAATCACTCCGAGACCATGGGCTATAGCCCATCGTCACGGAGTAATTTTCGTCTTTTTTTCAAATCCTTGTGTTTCATCATTTATGACCATGGCGATGGGCTATAGCCCATCGTCTCGGCGTCATTTTCGTCTTTTTTTCAAATCCTTGTTTTTCATAATTTATGACCATGGCGATGGGCTATAGCCCATGGTCTCGAACGGCATACTATAGCAAGCTGTTTTCCATCATTTTTGAGGATTTGAAAAAAAGACGAAAATCACTCCGAGACCATGGGCTATAGCCCATCGTCTCGGAGTCATTTTCGTCTTTTTTTTTAATCCTCGTTTTTCATCATTTATGACCATGGCGATGGGCTATAGCCCATGGTCTCGAACGGCATACTATAGCATGCCGTTTTCCATCATTTTTGAGGATTTGAAAAAAAGACGAAAATCACTCCGAGACCATGGGCTATAGCCCATCGTCTCGGAGTAATTTTCGTCTTTTTTTCAAATCCTTGTTTTTCATCATTTATGACCATGGCGATGGGCTATAGCCCATGGTCTCGAACGGCATACTATAGCATGCCGTTTTGCATCATTTTTGAAGATTTGAAAAAAAGACGAAAATCACTCCGAGACCATGGGCTATAGCCCATCGTCACGGAGTAATTTTCGTCTTTTTTTCAAATCCTTGTGTTTCATCATTTATGACCATGGCGATGGGCTATAGCCCATCGTCTCGGCGTCATTTTCGTCTTTTTTTCAAATCCTTGTTTTTCATAATTTATGACCATGGCGATGGGCTATAGCCCATGGTCTCGAACGGCATACTATAGCATGCCGTTTTCCATCATTTTTGAGGATTTGAAAAAAAGACGAAAATCACTCCGAGACCATGGGCTATAGCCCATGGTCTCGGAGTCATTTTCGTCTTTTCAAATCCTTGTTTTTCATCATTTATGACCATGGCGATGGGCTATAGCTATCTCGAACGGCATACTATAGCATGCCGTTTTGCATCATTTTTGAGGATTTGAAAAAAAGACGAAAATCACTCTGAGACCATGGGCTATAGCCCATCGTCTCGGAGTCATTTTCGTCTTTTTTTCAAATCCTTGTTTTTCATCATTTATGACCATGGCGATGGGCTATAGTCCATGGTCTCGAACGGCATACTATAGCATAACGTTTTGGATCATTTTTGAGGATTTGAAAAAAAGACGAAAATCACTCCGAGACCATGGGCTATAGCCCATCGTCTCGGAGTAATTTTCGTCTTTTTTTCAAATCCTTGTTTTTCATCATTTATGACCATGGCGATGGGCTATAGCCCATGGTCTCGAACGGCATACTATAGCATGCCGTTTGGCATAATTTTTGAGGATTTGAAAAAAAGACGAAAATCACTCCGAGAACATGGGCTATAGCCCATCGTCTCGGAGTCATTTTCGTCTTTTTTTCAAATCCTCGTTTTTCATCATTTATGACCATGGCGATGGGCTATAGCCCATGGTCTCGAACGGCATACTATAGCATGCCGTTTTCCATCATTTTTGAGGATTTGAAAAAAAGACGAAAATCACTCCGAGAACATGGGCTATAGCCCATCGTCTCAGAGTCATTTTCGTCTTTTTTTCAAATCCTTGTTTTTCATCATTTATGACCATGGCGATGGGCTATAGCCCATGGTCTCGAACGGCATACTATAGCAAGCTGTTTTCCATCATTTTTGAGGATTTGAAAAAAAGACGAAAATCACTCCGAGACCATTGGCTATAGCCCATCGTCTCGGCGTCATTTTCGTCTTTTTTTCAAATCCTTGTTTTTCATCATTTATGACCATGGCGATGGGCTATAGCCCATGGTCTCGAACGGCATACTATAGCATGCCGTTTTCCATCATTTTTGAGGATTTGAAAAAAAGACGAAAATCACTCCGAGACCATGGGCTATAGCCCATCGTCTCGGAGTCATTTTCGTATTTTTTTTCAAATCCTTGTTTTTCATCATTTATGACCATGGCGATGGGCTATAGCCCATGGTCTCGAACGGCATACTATAGCAAGCTGTTTTCCATCATTTTTGAGGATTTGAAAAAAAGACGAAAATCACTCCGAGACCATGGGCTATAGCCCATCGTCTCGGAGTCATTTTCGTCTTTTTTTTAAATCCTCGTTTTTCATCATTTATGACCATGGCGATGGGCTATAGCCCATGGTCTCGAACGGCATACTATAGCATGCCGTTTTCCATCATTTTTGAGGATTTGAAAAAAAGACGAAAATCACTCCGAGACCATGGGCTATAGCCCATCGTCTCGGAGTAATTTTCGTCTTTTTTTCAAATCCTTGTTTTTCATCATTTATGACCATGGCGATGGGCTATAGCCCATGGTCTCGAACGGCATACTATAGCATGCCGTTTTGCATCATTTTTGAAGATTTGAAAAAAAGACGAAAATCACTCCGAGACCATGGGCTATAGCCCATCGTCACGGAGTAATTTTCGTCTTTTTTTCAAATCCTTGTGTTTCATCATTTATGACCATGGCGATGGGCTACAGCCCATAGTCTCGGCGTCATTTTCGTCTTTTTTTCAAATCCTTGTTTTTCATAATTTATGACCATGGCGATGGGCTATAGCCCATGGTCTCGAACGGCATACTATAGCATGCCGTTTTCCATCATTTTTGAGGATTTGAAAAAAAGACGAAAATCACTCCGAGACCATGGGCTATAGCCCATCGTCTCGGAGTCATTTTCGTCTTTTTTTTCAAATCCTTGTTTTTCATCATTTATGACCATGGCGATGGGCTATAGCCCATGGTCTCGGAGTAATTTTCGTCTTTTTTTCAAATCCTTGTTTTTCATCATTCATGACCATGGCGATGGCGATTGAAAAAAAGACGAAAATGACTCAGAGACCATGGGCTATAGCCCATCGTCTCGGAGTCATTTTCGTCTTTTTTTCAAATCCTTGTTTTTCATCATTCATGACCATGGCGATGGCGATTGAAAAAAAGACGAAAATGACTCAGAGACCATGGGCTATAGCCCATCGTCTCGGAGTCATTTTCGTCTTTTTTTTAAATCCTTGTTTTTCATCATTTATGAACAATGGCGATGTGCTATAGCCCATGGTCTCGAACGGGATACTATAGCATGCCGTTTTGCATCATTTTTGAGGATTTGAAAAAAAGACGAAAATCACTCCGAGACCATGGGCTATAGCCCATCGTCACGGAGTAATTTTCGTCTTTTTTTCAAATCCTTGTGTTTCATCATTTATGACCATGGCGATGGGCTATAGCCCATCGTCTCGGCGTCATTTTCGTCTTTTTTTCAAATCCTTGTTTTTCATAATTTATGACCATGGCGATGGGCTATAGCCCATGGTCTCGAACGGCATACTATAGCAAGCTGTTTTCCATCATTTTTGAGGATTTGAAAAAAAGACGAAAATCACTCCGAGACCATGGGCTATAGCCCATCGTCTCGGAGTCATTTTCGTCTTTTTTTTTAATCCTCGTTTTTCATCATTTATGACCATGGCGATGGGCTATAGCCCATGGTCTCGAACGGCATACTATAGCATGCCGTTTTCCATCATTTTTGAGGATTTGAAAAAAAGACGAAAATCACTCCGAGACCATGGGCTATAGCCCATCGTCTCGGAGTAATTTTCGTCTTTTTTTCAAATCCTTGTTTTTCATAATTTATGACCATGGCGATGGGCTATAGCCCATCGTCTCGGCGTCATTTTCGTCTTTTTTTCAAATCCTTGTTTTTCATAATTTATGACCATGGCGATGGGCTATAGCCCATGGTCTCGAACGGCATACTATAGCATGCCGTTTTCCATCATTTTTGAGGATTTGAAAAAAGACGAAAATCACTCCGAGACCATGGGCTATAGCCCATCGTCTCGGAGTCATTTTCGTCTTTTCAAATCCTTGTTTTTCATCATTTATGACCATGGCGATGGGCTATAGCCCATGGTCTCGAACGGCATACTATAGCAAGCTGTTTTCCATCATTTTTGAGGATTTGAAAAAAAGACGAAAATCATTCCGAGACCATGGGCTATAGCCCATCGTCTCGGAGTCATTTTCGTCTTTTTTTTAAATCCTCGTTTTTCATCATTTATGACCATGGCGATGGGCTATAGCCCATGGTCTCGAACGGCATACTATAGCATGCCGTTTTCCATCATTTTTGAGGATTTGAAAAAAAGACGAAAATCACTCCGAGACCATGGGCTATAGCCCATCGTCTCGGAGTAATTTTCGTCTTTTTTTCAAATCCTTGTTTTTCATCATTTATGACCATGGCGATGGGCTATAGCCCATGGTCTCGAACGGCATACTATAGCATGCCGTTTTGCATCATTTTTGAAGATTTGAAAAAAAGACGAAAATCACTCCGAGACCATGGGCTATAGCCCATCGTCACGGAGTAATTTTCGTCTTTTTTTCAAATCCTTGTGTTTCATCATTTATGACCATGGCGATGGGCTATAGCCCATCGTCTCGGCGTCATTTTCGTCTTTTTTTCAAATCCTTGTTTTTCATAATTTATGACCATGGCGATGGGCTATAGCCCATGGTCTCGAACGGCATACTATAGCATGCCGTTTTCCATCATTTTTGAGGATTTGAAAAAAGACGAAAATCACTCCGAGACCATGGGCTATAGCCCATCGTCTCGGAGTCATTTTCGTCTTTTCAAATCCTTGTTTTTCATCATTTATGACCATGGCGATGGGCTATAGCCCATGGTCTCGAACGGCATACTATAGCAAGCTGTTTTCCATCATTTTTGAGGATTTGAAAAAAAGACGAAAATCATTCCGAGACCATGGGCTATAGCCCATCGTCTCGGAGTCATTTTCGTCTTTTTTTTAAATCCTCGTTTTTCATCATTTATGACCATGGCGATGGGCTATAGCCCATGGTCTCGAACGGCATACTATAGCATGCCGTTTTCCATCATTTTTGAGGATTTGAAAAAAAGACGAAAATCACTCCGAGACCATGGGCTATAGCCCATCGTCTCGGAGTAATTTTCGTCTTTTTTTAAAATCCTTGTTTTTCATCATTTATGACCATGGCGATGGGCTATAGCCCATGGTCTCGAACGGCATACTATAGCATAACGTTTTGGATCATTTTTGAGGATTTGAAAAAAAGACGAAAATCACTCCGAGAACATGGGCTATAGCCCATCGTCTCGGAGTCATTTTCGTCTTTTTTTCAAATCCTCGTTTTTCATCATTTATGACCATGGCGATGGGCTATAGCCCATGGTCTCGAACGGCATATTATAGCATGCCGTTTTCCATCATTTTTGAGGATTTGAAAAAAAGACGAAAATCACTCCGAGAACATGGGCTATAGCCCATCGTCTCGGAGTCATTTTCGTCTTTTTTTCAAATCCTTGTTTTTCATCATTTATGAACAATGGCGATGGGCTATAGCTATCTCGAACGGCATACTATAGCATGCCGTTTTGCATCATTTTTGAGGATTTGAAAAAAAGACGAAAATCACTCTGAGACCATGGGCTATAGCCCATCGTCTCGGAGTCATTTTCGTCTTTTTTTCAAATCCTTGTTTTTCATCATTTATGACCATGGCGATGGGCTATAGTCCATGGTCTCGAACGGCATACTATAGCATAACGTTTTGGATCATTTTTGAGGATTTGAAAAAAAGACGAAAATCACTCCGAGACCATGGGCTATAGCCCATCGTCTCGGAGTAATTTTCGTCTTTTTTTCAAATCCTTGTTTTTCATCATTTATGACCATGGCGATGGGCTATAGCCCATGGTCTCGAACGGCATACTATAGCATGCCGTTTGGCATAATTTTTGAGGATTTGAAAAAAAGACGAAAATCACTCCGAGAACATGGGCTATAGCCCATCGTCTCGGAGTCATTTTCGTCTTTTTTTCAAATCCTTGTTTTTCATCATTTATGACCATGGCGATGGGCTATAGCCCATGGTCTCGAACGGCATACTATAGCAAGCTGTTTTCCATCATTTTTGAGGATTTGAAAAAAAGACGAAAATCACTCCGAGACCATTGGCTATAGCCCATCGTCTCGGAGTCATTTTCGTCTTTTTTTCAAATCCTTGTTTTTCATCATTTATGAACAATGGCGATGGGCTATAGCCCATGGTCTCGAACGGCATACTATAGCATGCCGTTTTGAATCATTTTTGAGGATTTGAAAAAAAGACGAAAATCACTCCGAGACCATGGGCTATAGCCCATCGTCTCGGAGTCATTTTCGTCTTTTTTTTAAATCCTTGTTTTTCATCATTTATGACCATGGCGATGGGCTATAGCCCATGGTCTCGAACGACATACTATAGCATGCCGTTTTCCATCATTTTTGAGGATTTGAAAAAAAAGACGAAAATCACTCCGAGACCTTGGGCTATAGCCCATCGTCTCGGAGTAATTTTCGTCTTTTTTTCAAATCCTTGTTTTTCATCATTTATGACCATGGCGATGGGCTATAGCCCATGGTCTCGAACGGCATACTATAGCATGCCGTTTTGCATCATTTTTGCAGATTTGAAAAAAATACGAAAATCACTCCGAGACCATGGGCTATAGCCCATCGTCTCGGAGTCATTTTCGTCTTTTTTTCAAATCCTCGTTTTTCAACATTTATGACCATGGCGATGGGCTATAGCCCATGGTCTCGAACGGCATACTATAGCATGCCGTTTTCCATCATTTTTGAGGATTTGAAAAAAAGACGAAAATCACTCCGAGACCATGGGCTATAGCCCATCGTCTCGGAGTCATTTTCGTCTTTTTTTTAAATCCTCGTTTTTCATCATTTATGACCATGGCGATGGGCTATAGCCCATGGTCTCGAACGGCATACTATAGCATGCCGTTTTCCATCATTTTTGAGGATTTGAAAAAAAGACGAAAATCACTCCGAGACGATGGGCTATAGCCCATGGTCTTTGAGTAATTTTCGTCTTTTTTTCAAATCCTTGTTTTTCATCATTCATGACCATGGCGATGGCGATTGAAAAAAAGACGAAAATGACTCAAAGACCATGGGCTATAGCCCATCGTCTCGGAGTCATTTTCGTCTTTTTTTTAAATCCTTGTTTTTCATCATTTATGAACAATGGCGATGTGCTATAGCCCATGGTCTCGAACGGGATACTATAGCATGCCGTTTTGCATCATTTTTGAGGATTTGAAAAAAAGACGAAAATCACTCTGAGACCATGGGCTATAGCCCATCGTCACGGAGTAATTTTCGTCTTTTTTTCAAATCCTTGTGTTTCATCATTTATGACCATGGCGATGGGCTATAGCCCATCGTCTCGGCGTCATTTTCGTCTTTTTTTCAAATCCTTGTTTTTCATAATTTATGACCATGGCGATGGGCTATAGCCCATGGTCTCGAACGGCATACTATAGCATGCCGTTTTCCATCATTTTTGAGGATTTGAAAAAAAGACGAAAATCACTCCGAGACCATGGGCTATAGCCCATCGTCTCGGAGTCATTTTCGTCTTTTTTTTCAAATCCTTGTTTTTCATCATTTATGACCATGGCGATGGGCTATAGCCCATGGTCTCGAACGGCATACTATAGCAAGCTGTTTTCCATCATTTTTGAGGATTTGAAAAAAAGACGAAAATCACTCCGAGACCATGGGCTATAGCCCATCGTCTCGGAGTCATTTTCGTCTTTTTTTTAAATCCTCGTTTTTCATCATTTATGACCATGGCGATGGGCTATAGCCCATGGTCTCGAACGGCATACTATAGCATGCCGTTTTCCATCATTTTTGAGGATTTGAAAAAAAGACGAAAATCACTCCGAGACCATGGGCTATAGCCCATCGTCTCGGAGTAATTTTCGTCTTTTTTTCAAATCCTTGTTTTTCATCATTTATGACCATGGCGATGGGCTATAGCCCATGGTCTCGAACGGCATACTATAGCATGCCGTTTTGCATCATTTTTGAAGATTTGAAAAAAAGACGAAAATCACTCCGAGACCATGGGCTATAGCCCATCGTCACGGAGTAATTTTCGTCTTTTTTTCAAATCCTTGTGTTTCATCATTTATGACCATGGCGATGGGCTATAGCCCATAGTCTCGGCGTCATTTTCGTCTTTTTTTCAAATCCTTGTTTTTCATAATTTATGACCATGGTGATGGGCTATAGCCCATGGTCTCGAACGGCATACTATAGCATGCCGTTTTCCATCATTTTTGAGGATTTGAAAAAAAGACGAAAATCACTCCGAGACCATGGGCTATAGCCCATCGTCTCGGAGTCATTTTCGTCTTTTTTTTCAAATCCTTGTTTTTCATCATTTATGACCATGGCGATGGGCTATAGCCCATGGTCTCGAACGGCATACTATAGCAAGCTGTTTTCCATCATTTTTGAGGATTTGAAAAAAAGACGAAAATAACTCCGAGACCATGGGCTATAGCCCATCGTCTCGGAGTCATTTTCGTCTTTTTTTTAAATCCTCGTTTTTCATCATTTATGACCATGGCGATGGGCTATAGCCCATGGTCTCGAACGGCATACTATAGCATGCCGTTTTCCATCATTTTTGAGGATTTGAAAAAAAGACGAAAATCACTCCGAGACCATGGGCTATAGCCCATCGTCTCGGAGTAATTTTCGTCTTTTTTTCAAATCCTTGTTTTTCATCATTTATGACCATGGCGATGGGCTATAGCCCATGGTCTCGAACGGCATACTATAGCATAACGTTTTGGATCATTTTTGAGGATTTGAAAAAAAGACGAAAATCACTCCGAGACCATGGGCTATAGCCCATCGTCTCGGAGTCATTTTCGTCTTTTTTTCAAATCCTTGTTTTTCATAATTTATGACCATGGCGATGGGCTATAGCCCATGGTCTCGAACGGCATACTATAGCATGCCGTTTGGCATAATTTTTGAGGATTTGAAAAAAAGACGAAAATCACTCCGAGAACATGGGCTATAGCCCATCGTCTCGGAGTCATTTTCGTCTTTTTTTCAAATCCTCGTTTTTCATCATTTATGACCATGGCGATGGGCTATAGCCCATGGTCTCGAACGGCATACTATAGCATGCCGTTTTCCATCATTTTTGAGGATTTGAAAAAAAGACGAAAATCACTCCGAGAACATGGGCTATAGCCCATCGTCTCGGAGTCATTTTCGTCTTTTTTCAAATCCTTGTTTTTCATCATTTATGACCATGGCGATGGGCTATAGCCCATGGTCTCGAACGGCATACTATAGCAAGCTGTTTTCCATCATTTTTGAGGATTTGAAAAAAAGACGAAAATCACTCCGAGACCATGGGCTATAGCCCATCGTCTCGGAGTCATTTTCGTCTTTTTTTCAAATCCTTGTTTTTCATCATTTATGAACAATGGCGATGGGCTATAGCCCATGGTCTCGAACGGCATACTATAGCATGCCGTTTTGCATCATTTTTGAGGATTTGAAAAAAAGACGAAAATCACTCCGAGACCATGGGCTATAGCCCATCGTCTCGGAGTCATTTTCGTCTTTTTTTCAAATCCTTGTTTTTCATCATTTATGACCATGGCGATGGGCTATAGCCCATGGTCTCGAACGGCATACTATAGCATAACGTTTTGGATCATTTTTGAGGATTTGAAAAAAAAGACGAAAATCACTCCGAGACCATGGGCTATAGCCCATCGTCTCGGAGTAATTTTCGTCTTTTTTTCAAATCCTTGTTTTTCATCATTTATGACCATGGCGATGGGCTATAGCCCATGGTCTCGAACGGCATACTATAGCATAACGTTTTGGATCATTTTTGAGGATTTGAAAAAAAGACGAAAATCACTCCGAGACCATGGGCTATAGCCCATCGTCTCGGAGTCATTTTCGTCTTTTTTTCAAATCCTTGTTTTTCATAATTTATGACCATGGCGATGGGCTATAGCCCATGGTCTCGAACGGCATACTATAGCATGCCGTTTGGCATAATTTTTGAGGATTTGAAAAAAAGACGAAAATCACTCCGAGAACATGGGCTATAGCCCATCGTCTCGGAGTCATTTTCGTCTTTTTTTCAAATCCTCGTTTTTCATCATTTATGAACATGGCGATGGGCTATAGCCCATGGTCTCGAACGGCATACTATAGCATGCCGTTTTCCATCATTTTTGAGGATTTGAAAAAAAGACGAAAATCACTCCGAGAACATGGGCTATAGCCCATCGTCTCGGAGTCATTTTCGTCTTTTTTTCAAATCCTTGTTTTTCATCATTTATGACCATGGCGATGGGCTATAGCCCATGGTCTCGAACGGCATACTATAGCAAGCTGTTTTCCATCATTTTTGAGGATTTGAAAAAAAGACGAAAATCACTCCGAGACCATGGGCTATAGCCCATCGTCTCGGAGTCATTTTCGTCTTTTTTTCAAATCCTTGTTTTTCATCATTTATGAACAATGGCGATGGGCTATAGCCCATGGTCTCGAACGGCATACTATAGCATGCCGTTTTGAATCATTTTTGAGGATTTGAAAAAAAGACGAAAATCACTCCGAGACCATGGGCTATAGCCCATCGTCTCGGAGTCATTTTCGTCTTTTTTTTAAATCCTCGTTTTTCATCATTTATGACCATGGCGATGGGCTATAGCCCATGGTCTCGAACGACATACTATAGCATGCCGTTTTCCATCATTTTTGAGGATTTGAAAAAAAGACGAAAATCACTCCGAGACCATGGGCTATAGCCCATCGTCTCGGAGTAATTTTCGTCTTTTTTTCAAATCCTTGTTTTTCATAATTTATGACCATGGCGATGGGCTATAGCCCATGGTCTCGAACGGCATACTATAGCATGCCGTTTTGCATCATTTTTGAGGATTTGAAAAAAAGACGAAAATCACTCCGAGACCATGGGCTATAGCCCATCGTCTCGGAGTCATTTTCGTCTTTTTTTCAAATCCTCGTTTTTCAACATTTATGACCATGGCGATGGGCTATAGCCCATGGTCTCGAACGGCATACTATAGCATGCCGTTTTCCATCATTTTTGAGGATTTGAAAAAAAGACGAAAATCACTCCGAGACCATGGGCTATAGCCCATCGTCTCGGAGTAATTTTCGTCTTTTTTTCAAATCCTTGTTTTTCATCATTCATGACCATGGCGATGGCGATTGAAAAAAAGACGAAAATGACTCAGAGACCATGGGCTATAGCCCATCGTCTCGGAGTCATTTTCGTCTTTTTTTCAAATCCTTGTTTTTCATCATTTATGACCATGGCGATGGGCTATAGCCCATGGTCTCGAACGGCATACTATAGCATGCCGTTTTGCATCATTTTTGAGGATTTGAAAAAAATACGAAAATCACTCCGAGACCATGGGCTATAGCCCATCGTCTCGGAGTAATTTTCGTCTTTTTTTCAAATCCTTGTTTTTCATCATTTATGAACAATGGCGATGTGCTATAGCCCATGGTCTCGAACGGGATACTATAGCATGCCGTTTTGCATCATTTTTGAGGATTTGAAAAAAATACGAAAATCACTCCGAGACCATGGGCTATAGCCCATCGTCTCGGAGTCATTTTCGTCTTTTTTTCAAATCCTTGTTTTTCATCATTTATGACCATGGCGATGGGCTATAGCCCATGGTCTCGAACGGCATACTATAGCATGCCGTTTTCCATCATTTTTGAGGATTTGAAAAAAAGACGAAAATCACTCCGAGACCATGGGCTATAGCCCATCGTCTCGGAGTCATTTTCGTCTTTTTTTTTAATCCTCGTTTTTCATCATTTATGACCATGGCGATGGGCTATAGCCCATGGTCTCGAACGGCATACTATAGCATGCCGTTTTCCATCATTTTTGAGGATTTGAAAAAAAGACGAAAATCACTCCGAGACCATGGGCTATAGCCCATCGTCTCGGAGTAATTTTCGTCTTTTTTTCAAATCCTTGTTTTTCATCATTCATGACCATGGCGATGGCGATTGAAAAAAAGACGAAAATGACTCAGAGACCATGGGCTATAGCCCATCGTCTCGGAGTCATTTTCGTCTTTTTTTCAAATCCTTGTTTTTCATCATTTATGACCATGGCGATGGGCTATAGCCCATGGTCTCGAACGGCATACTATAGCATGCCGTTTTGCATCATTTTTGAGGATTTGAAAAAAATACGAAAATCACTCCGAGACCATGGGCTATAGCCCATCGTCTCGGAGTCATTTTCGTCTTTTTTTCAAATCCTTGTTTTTCATCATTTATGACCATGGCGATGGGCTATAGCCCATGTTCTCGAACGGCATACTATAGCAAGCTGTTTTCCATCATTTTTGAGGATTTGAAAAAAAGACGAAAATCACTCCGAGACCATGGGCTATAGCCCATCGTCTCGGAGTCATTTTCGTCTTTTTTTCAAATCCTTGTTTTTCATCATTTATGAACAATGGCGATGGGCTATAGCCCATGGTCTCGAACGGCATACTATAGCATGCCGTTTTGCATCATTTTTGAGGATTTGAAAAAAAGACGAAAATCACTCCGAGACCATGGGCTATAGCCCATCGTCTCGGAGTAATTTTCGTCTTTTTTTCAAATCCTTGTTTTTCATCATTTATGAACAATGGCGATGTGCTATAGCCCATGGTCTCGAACGGGATACTATAGCATGCCGTTTTGCATCATTTTTGAGGATTTGAAAAAAATACGAAAATCACTCCGAGACCATGGGCTATAGCCCATCGTCTCGGAGTCATTTTCGTCTTTTTTTCAAATCCTTGTTTTTCATCATTTATGACCATGGCGATGGGCTATAGCCCATGGTCTCGAACGGCATACTATAGCAAGCCGTTTTCCATCATTTTTGAGGATTTGAAAAAAAGACGAAAATCACTCCGAGACCATGGGCTATAGCCCATCGTCTCGGAGACATTTTCGTCTTTTTTTCAAATCCTTGTTTTTCATAATTTATGACCATGGCGATGGGCTATAGCCCATGGTCTCGAACGGCATACTATAGCATGCCGTTTGGCATAATTTTTGAGGATTTGAAAAAAAGACGAAAATCACTCCGAGAACATGGGCTATAGCCCATCGTCTCGGAGTCACTTTCGTCTTTTTTCAAATCCTCGTTTTTCATCATTTATGACCATGGCGATGGGCTATAGCCCATGGTCTCGAACGGCATACTATAGCATGCCGTTTTCCATCATTTTTGAGGATTTGAAAAAAAGACGAAAATCACTCCGAGAACATGGGCTATAGCCCATCGTCTCGGAGTCATTTTCGTCTTTTTTTCAAATCCTTGTTTTTCATCATTTATGACCATGGCGATGGGCTATAGCCCATGTTCTCGAACGGCATACTATAGCAAGCTGTTTTCCATCATTTTTGAGGATTTGAAAAAAAGACGAAAATCACTCCGAGACCATGGGCTATAGCCCATCGTCTCGGAGTCATTTTCGTCTTTTTTTCAAATCCTTGTTTTTCATCATTTATGAACAATGGCGATGGGCTATAGCCCATGGTCTCGAACGGCATACTATAGCATGCCGTTTTGAATCATTTTTGAGGATTTGAAAAAAAGACGAAAATCACTCCGAGACCATGGGCTATAGCCCATCGTCTCGGAGTCATTTTCGTCTTTTTTTTAAATCCTCGTTTTTCATCATTTATGACCATGGCGATGGGCTATAGCCCATGGTCTCGAACGACATACTATAGCATGCCGTTTTCCATCATTTTTGAGGATTTGAAAAAAAGACGAAAATCACTCCGAGACCATGGGCTATAGCCCATCGTCTCGGAGTAATTTTCGTCTTTTTTTCAAATCCTTGTTTTTCATCATTTATGACCATGGCGATGGGCTATAGCCCATGGTCTCGAACGGCATACTATAGCATGCCGTTTTGCATCATTTTTGAAGATTTGAAAAAAATACGAAAATCACTCCGAGACCATGGGCTATAGCCCATCGTCTCGGAGTCATTTTCGTCTTTTTTTCAAATCCTCGTTTTTCATCATTTATGACCATGGCGATGGGCTATAGCCCATGGTCTCGAACGGCATACTATAGCATGCCGTTTTGCATCATTTTTGAGGATTTGAAAAAAAGACGAAAATCACTCCGAGACCATGGGCTATAGCCCATCGTCTCGGAGTCATTTTCGTCTTTTTTTCAAATCCTCGTTTTTCAACATTTATGACCATGGCGATGGGCTATAGCCCATGGTCTCGAACGGCATACTATAGCATGCCGTTTTCCATAATTTTTGAGGATTTGAAAAAAAGACGAAAATCACTCCGAGACCATGGGCTATAGCCCATCGTCTCGGAGTCATTTTCGTCTTTTTTAAATCCTCGTTTTTCATCATTTATGACCATGGCGATGGGCTATAGCCCATGGTCTCGAACGGCATACTATAGCATGCCGTTTTCCATCATTTTTGAGGATTTGAAAAAAAGACGAAAATCACTCCGAGACCATGGGCTATAGCCCATCGTCTCGGAGTAATTTTCGTCTTTTTTTCAAATCCTTGTTTTTCATCATTCATGACCATGGCGATGGCGATTGAAAAAAAGACGAAAATGACTCAGAGACCATGGGCTATAGCCCATCGTCTCGGAGTCATTTTCGTCTTTTTTTTAAATCCTTGTTTTTCATCATTTATGACCATGGCGGTGGGCTATAGCCCATGGTCTCGAACGGCATACTATAGCAAGCTGTTTTCCATCATTTTTGAGGATTTGAAAAAAAGACGAAAATCACTCCGAGACCATGGGCTATAGCCCATCGTCTCGGAGTCATTTTCGTCTTTTTTTCAAATCCTTGTTTTTCATCATTTATGAACAATGGCGATGGGCTATAGCCCATGGTCTCGAACGGCATACTATAGCATGCCGTTTTGAATCATTTTTGAGGATTTGAAAAAAAGACGAAAATCACTCCGAGACCATGGGCTATAGCCCATCGTCTCGGAGTCATTTTCGTCTTTTTTTTAAATCCTCGTTTTTCATCATTTATGACCATGGCGATGGGCTATAGCCCATGGTCTCGAACGACATACTATAGCATGCCGTTTTCCATCATTTTTGAGGATTTGAAAAAAAGACGAAAATCACTCCGAGACCATGGGCTATAGCCCATCGTCTCGGAGTAATTTTCGTCTTTTTTTCAAATCCTTGTTTTTCATAATTTATGACCATGGCGATGGGCTATAGCCCATGGTCTCGAACGGCATACTATAGCATGCCGTTTTGCATCATTTTTGAGGATTTGAAAAAAAGACGAAAATCACTCCGAGACCATGGGCTATAGCCCATCGTCTCGGAGTCATTTTCGTCTTTTTTTCAAATCCTCGTTTTTCAAAATTTATGACCATGGCGATGGGCTATAGCCCATGGTCTCGAACGGCATACTATAGCATGCCGTTTTCCATCATTTTTGAGGATTTGAAAAAAAGACGAAAATCACTCCGAGACCATGGGCTATAGCCCATCGTCTCGGAGTCATTTTCGTCTTTTTTTTAAATCCTCGTTTTTCATCATTTATGACCATGGCGATGGGCTATAGCCCATGGTCTCGAACGGCATACTATAGCATGCCGTTTTCCATCATTTTTGAGGATTTGAAAAAAAGACGAAAATCACTCCGAGACCATGGGCTATAGCCCATCGTCTCGGAGTAATTTTCGTCTTTTTTTCAAATCCTTGAAAAATCTCGGAGTCATTTTCGTCTTTTTTTCAAATCCTTGTTTTTCATCATTTATGAACAATGGCGATGGGCTATAGCCCATGGTCTCGAACGGCATACTATAGCATGCCGTTTTGAATCATTTTTGAGGATTTGAAAAAAATACGAAAATCACTCCGAGACCATGGGCTATAGCCCATCGTCTCGGAGTCATTTTCGTCTTTTTTTCAAATCCTCGTTTTTCATCATTTATGACCATGGCGATGGGCTATAGCCCATGGTCTCGAACGGCATACTATAGCATGCCGTTTTGCATCATTTTTGAGGATTTGAAAAAAAGACGAAAATCACTCCGAGACCATGGGCTATAGCCCATCGTCTCGGAGTCATTTTCGTCTTTTTTTCAAATCCTCGTTTTTCATCATTTATGACCATGGCGATGGGCTATAGCCCATGGTCTCGAACGGCATACTATAGCATGCCGTTTTGAATCATTTTTGAGGATTTGAAAAAAAGACGAAAATCACTCCGAGACCATGGGCTATAGCCCATCGTCTCGGAGTCATTTTCGTCTTTTTTTTAAATCCTCGTTTTTCATCATTTATGACCATGGCGATGGGCTATAGCCCATGGTCTCGAACGACATACTATAGCATGCCGTTTTCCATCATTTTTGAGGATTTGAAAAAAAGACGAAAATCACTCCGAGACCATGGGCTATAGCCCATCGTCTCGGAGTAATTTTCGTCTTTTTTTCAAATCCTTGAAAAATCTCGGAGTCATTTTCGTCTTTTTTTCAAATCCTTGTTTTTCATCATTTATGAACAATGGCGATGGGCTATAGCCCATGGTCTCGAACGGCATACTATAGCATGCCGTTTTGAATCATTTTTGAGGATTTGAAAAAAAGACGAAAATCACTCCGAGACCATGGGCTATAGCCCATCGTCTCGGAGTAATTTTCGTCTTTTTTTCAAATCCTTGTTTTTCATCATTTATGACCATGGCGATGGGCTATAGCCCATGGTCTCGAACGGCATACTATAGCATGCCGTTTTGCATCATTTTTGAAGATTTGAAAAAAAGACGAAAATCACTCCGAGACCATGGGCTATAGCCCATCGTCTCGGAGTCATTTTCGTCTTTTTTTCAAATCCTCGTTTTTCATCATTTATGACCATGGCGATGGGCTATAGCCCATGGTCTCGAACGGCATACTATAGCATGCCGTTTTGCATCATTTTTGAGGATTTGAAAAAAAGACGAAAATCACTCCGAGACCATGGGCTATAGCCCATCGTCTCGGAGTCATTTTCGTCTTTTTTTCAAATCCTCGTTTTTCATCATTTATGACCATGGCGATGGGCTATAGCCCATGGTCTCGAACGGCATACTATAGCATGCCGTTTTCCATCATTTTTGAGGATTTGAAAAAAAGACGAAAATCACTCCGAGACCATGGGCTATAGCCCATCGTCTCGGAGTCATTTTCGTCTTTTTTTTAAATCCTCGTTTTTCATCATTTATGACCATGGCGATGGGCTATAGCCCATGGTCTCGAACGGCATACTATAGCATGCCGTTTTCCATCATTTTTGAGGATTTGAAAAAAAGACGAAAATCACTCCGAGACCATGGGCTATAGCCCATCGTCTCGGAGTAATTTTCGTCTTTTTTTCAAATCCTTGTTTTTCATCATTCATGACCATGGCGATGGCGATTGAAAAAAAGACGAAAATGACTCAGAGACCATGGGCTATAGCCCATCGTCTCGGAGTCATTTTCGTCTTTTTTTTAAATCCTTGTTTTTCATCATTTATGAACAATGGCGATGTCCTATAGCCCATGGTCTCGAACGGGATACTATAGCATGCCGTTTTTTATCATTTTTGAGGATTTGAAAAAAAAGACGAAAATCACTCCGAGACCATGGGCTATAGCCCATCGTCACGGAGTAATTTTCGTCTTTTTTTCAAATCCTTGTTTTTCATCATTTATGACCATGGCGATGGGCTATAGCCCATGGCCTCGAACGGCATACTATAGCATGCCGGTTTCCATCATTTTTGAGGATTTGAAAAAAAGACTAAAATCACTCCGAGACCATGGGCTATAGCCCATCGTCTCGGAGTAATTTTCGTCTTTTTTTCAAATCCTTGTTTTTCATCATTTATGACCATGGCGATGGGCTATAGCCCATGGTCTCGAACGGCATACTATAGCATGCCGTTTTGCATCATTTTTGAGGATTTGAAAAAAATACGAAAATCACTCCGAGACCATGGGCTATAGCCCATCGTCTCGGAGTCATTTTCGTCTTTTTTTCAAATCCTTGTTTTTCATCATTTATGACCATGGCGATGGGCTATAGCCCATGGTCTCGAACGGCATACTATAGCAAGCCGTTTTCCATCATTTTTGAGGATTTGAAAAAAAGACGAAAATCACTCCGAGACCACGGGCTATAGCCCATCGTCTCGGAGTCATTTTCGTCTTTTTTTCAAATCCTTGTTTTTCATAATTTATGACCATGGCGATGGGCTATAGCCCATGGTCTCGAACGGCATACTATAGCATGCCGTTTTGCATCATTTTTGAGGATTTGAAAAAAATACGAAAATCACTCCGAGACCGTGGGCAGCCCATTGTCTCAGAGTCATTTTCGTCTTTTTTTCAAATCCTTGTTTTTCATAATTTATGACCATGGCGATGGGCTATAGCCCATCGGAGGGTATACGGAGGGTATACTATAGTATGTCGTTTTTTACAGTAGCTCTGACCAATTGCGTCGAAGAGAAAATGTTCCCCGGGAAATGAAATCCAAGTGGAGCCAGCCCAGACTGATATACCGCGACAGTGTTGTGTGATATTAGTCTGGCTTATTAGCCAGGCTAGTGTCGGAGGGCATACTATAGTATGTCGTTTTTTACAATTTCGGAAGATTTAAAAAAAAGGTGAAAATCACGGAAAAGCGACAGACTATAGTCCATGGTCTCGGAGGGTATACTATAGTATGTCGTTTTTTACGATTTCGGAGGATTTGAAAAAAAGGTGAAAATCACAGAAAAGCGAAAGTCTATAGTCCATGGTGTCGGAGGGCATACTATAGTATGTCGTTTTTTACGATTTCCGAGGATTTGAAAAAAAGGTGAAAATCACGGAAAAGCGACAGGCTATAGTCCATGGTCTCGGAGTGTATACTATAGTATGTCGTTTTTTACGATTTCGGAGGATTTGAAAAAAAGGTGAAAATCACAGAAAAGCGAAAGGCTATAGTCCATGGTCTCGGAGGGTATACTATAGTATGTCGTTTTTTACGATTTCGGAGGATTTGAAAAAGGTGAAAATCGCAGAAAAGCGAAAGGCTATAGTCCATGGTGTCGGAGGGCATACTATAGTATGTTGTTTTTTACAATTTCCGAGGATTTGAAAAAAAGGTGAAAATCACGGAAAAGCGACAGGCTATAGTCCATGGTTCCGGAGGGTATACTATAGTATGTTGAAAATCACTCCGAAAATCACTCCGAGACCATGGGCTATAGTCCATTGTCTCGGGTTATTTTCGTCTTTTTCGTCTCTGAGAGCCACCATGCTCTCTGAGAATCTCCTCAGCTTTCCATTGTTCTTCTGGGTGTTATTCTCCAAGATGTGGTCCACAGTGAAGAGTAGAAGGAACTCAGCGTGACGGAAAAGCGTGACGGAAAAGCGTGACTGAAAAGCGTGACGAAAAATCCTCAAATCCTCCAAGCGAAAGGCTATAGTCCATGGTCTCGGAGGGCATACTATAGTATGTCGTTTTTTACGATTTCGGAGGATTTGAAAAAAAGTTGAAAATCGCAGAAAAGCGAAAGGCTATAGTCCATGGTCTCGTAGGGTATACTATAGTATGTCGTTTTTTACGATTTCGGAGGATTTAAAAAAAAAGGTGAAAATCGCAGAAAAGCAACAGGCTTTTCAGACAGTCCATGGTCACGGACCGCATACTGGTCAAGTTAATTTATACTGGTCAAGGTCATTTTTACTGGTGAAGGTCATTTATACTGGTCAAGGCATGCTATGCCGTCTGAGATAACCCTAACCCTAGCCCATGGTCAAAAATGATGAAAAACAAGGATTTGAAAAAAAGACGAAAATCACTCCGAGACCATGGGCTATAGTCCATTGTCTCGAGTTATTTTCGTCTTTTTTTCAAATCCTTAAAAATGATGAAAAACGAGGATTTAAAAAAAAGAGGAGGGTAATGTGCCCCTGAGGTGCCAGAGGTTACTGAGGAGACTCATGCGTTTCAATGCCATAGCCGAGTATGCACCTGGCAAGACACTGGCCGTGGCCGACGCCCTTTCCAGAGGCCCAGAGCGATGCTACGGGGACGGAGTTTGGCATGAGGATGTGGCTTCACACATTGACACTGTGGTGAGTCAGATGCCAGCGACCCCCCAGAGAGTAAGGGAGATTAAACAGCACACAGAAAATGACCAGCAGCTCCAGATTGTGTTAGGTCTCATCAGGAGCGGGTGGCCTGAGTACGTGGAAACACTACCCTTCCTCTCTGCCTGACCTACTTGTTGTTAACTAGTTGTACGAACGCTTGTTTTCTATTGTTGTATTGTTTATTGGATCTTGTTTAGTCGATACACTTAATTGTTTTAGCTCATGCTCATTTGATTTAGCTATTTTGTCTCATCTGTTTAAGGAAATAGGTAGCTGATATATTGTAGCCTGGCTAATAAGCCAGACTAATATCACACAACACTGTCGCGGTATATCAGTCTGGGCTGGCTCCACTTGGATTTCATTTCCCGGGGGGCGGGTTCAAACATTTTCTCTTTGACGCAATTGGTCAGAGCTACTGTCAGTCAAAAGTCTCAAGCATTGAACGTCACTGTACCAAAGCCCGCCCATATTGCATACCGTGTCCCGATTGGTCCGACCTGTTCTCGATTGTAGGAAAGAGGCGTGCTACTGAGCCTCGCCAGACCGAAATCCGCTGGTAGGCAACTTTTTTTTGCCAACGGCTGATTCGGTCTGGTTTATTAACCAGGCTAGATATATTGCACTTTTACCTTAGCACTAGGTATACTCTTGGTTGCTTGTTTTTGCAGAAAATGCACTAAAGACTTCTGGTGATTAGTAGTTTTTGTTCCCTACCTATGTTGAATACACTTATTGTAAGTCGCTTTGGATAAAAGCGTCTGCTAAATGACTGTAATGTAATGGGGAGAGTGTGCCATTATCAGTCAGGGCCTTTTACCAGGTGAGGGGGGAATTATCGGAGCTAGACGGCCTGGTCGTTAGGGGGAGTCGCATTGTTATTCCCACGGTGATGAGGGAGCTCATCTTAGAGAGAATCCATGATGGGCATCAAGGTCTGGCTAAGTGCAGGGACAGAGCTAGCCAATCCGTTTGGTGGCCCAAAATGTCTGGTGACATAATGACAAAAGTACAGCAGTGTGAGTTCTGTAGGGAAAATAGAAACACACAGAGAAAGGAGCCCCTAATGCCAAGTGAACTTCCATCCAGGCCATGGGAGAAAATCGCCATAGACCTATGCAAGTTTAAAAAGCAGAACTACCTAGTGGTGTCCGATTACTACTCAAGATACTTAGAGATTCTGAATATGCCTACTACTAGCAGTCAGATTGTAGCTAAGCTGAAGGCTACATTTTCCCGTCACGGCGTGCCAGAATTTGTAGTGAGCGACAACGCAGCAAACCTAGTCTCAGCTGAGATGAGGAAGTTTAGCGAGGATTATGATTTTGTCCATGTGACATCTAGCCCACACTTTCCCCACAGTAATGGTCACGCAGAGAGGGCGGTCCAGGTAGCAAAAGGGATACTGAAGCAGGAGGACCCCCTCCTAGCTCTGATGACATACAGGGCCACACCATGTTCTTCTACTGGAGCCAGTCCAGCAGAACTTTTGATGGGCAGGAAGCTCAGAACCACCTTGCCCACACTACAGGACAACCTGAAACCGAGCCGGCCCAATGAGGACGTCGTCAGGCAGGCTGATGCTGCAGCCAAGCAGAGGCAGGCCTATTACTACAACCGCAGAAACGGAGTGCGATCTCTACCCCCACTGAACCCAGGGGACACTGTGCTCGCAAAATTGGACGGACAAAAGCAATGGACAATGCCGGCTGTTGTTCACAGCACTTGCTCAGCTCCAAGGTCCTACATAGTGGAGACAGGCCAGGGGGATCAGTACAGGAGGAACAGGCGCCATCTGTTGGCCACACCCAATGCACACACGCGTGTTAGGGAGGGCCTCGACCAGGTTACTCCTGGGGAGGTCATGGACACTGAACTGCCCCATGATACGGACGCACCTGCCATTCCTACACAGGGGACTGAGACTGTTACTCGCTCTGGCAGAGTGTGCAAACCAGTGCGCAGGCTGGATTTGTGAACTTATGGTCTTTGGGGAATTATGTGCGCTGAACCTGTTGTTTGTTGTCTTGTTTATTTTCCATTTCACATACGGAGAAGCCACTGACTTAAAGTAGTGAAACTAGGCTGTGAATTCATGTTGGTTACAGTAAAAGATACTGTGAAAATATTTGGGAGTTAATCAGCTTGGAGGGGGAGATGTAATGAGTGAAGTTACCGAGACAAGGGTCTTGTCACTTTAAGAGGTTGTGTGTGTCTTGAGCGTCATGAAGGACGTTTGTGTGTTGCCCGAGCTTTTGGAGGGAAGCTAAATAAATACTACTAAAACCGACATAAGAACTCACGGAGTCTGCTTGATATATTATATGTTCTGTGAGACACATCAACAGACATTACACCATGTAAATACAACACAATGAGCAGAGAATAAACCATGTAAATACAACACATTGAGCAGAAAATAAACCATGTAAATACAACACATTGAGCAGGGCACCGCAGGGAGTTGAACCCCGTTCTGGTAAACCAGGAAGTACCACAACCAGTGCCTTAGTTTGTTTTGTTGTAATTTACAGATCCAACAGCATCACATTCATTACATTTCTTTCAACAGCAAAGCCATTGGGGCGGGACACTGGGGGGGGGGGGGGGGGGGGGGCACTGGGGAGGCACCTGGGGAGGCACTGGGGAGGCAGAATGCACCAGCAAGATGGCTGCTCGTTTGCCTGAGCTGAAACACCTGAAAAGGCTGGAGGGAGCACCCTCACAAACAATGTACCTGAGACAAAGCAAGTCCTACTACTTGTGGGTTCCAAATCCAAGGAGGCCAATGGTCGGTGATGTTTGTTTTATATATTCATTATGTTTGCAATACCGATTATAATTGCAATACTGCTTAATGTGGTAAAAGCTAATGTGTTTAGTATACTAGTTTGGATTGTGAAGGAATTCACATTGCAGAGTTGCTTTCATTTTGTGTTTGAAAGTCAAAGTATACTTTACAAAAGAATACAAAGTTTAAATCATTTACATTTATTTAAGACTTCTAAATGTGGACAATGATTTATGATGTTAAAGGTTTAAAACACTAGTTGAAAAGAGCTGATCTACAATCTTGAACATCAGCTATTTTTCTTTCTTTATTCCAAAATTGTGACTTACTTTTAAATATTTAAAGTGTTGACCTTTAATAAATTAGTGTTTAAAATAATTTAAGGTATTTGTTTAAAATGCATTTAAATTGGTTAAAAATACATTTAATTGTTTAGCCTACATTTATTGTTTAAAAACAAGAATGGAACTAATTACTTGGAACATTGTTTAAAGTATTATGTTGATTGGACATGTTGGTAATCTGTCTCTTTGTTTTCGAAGGTTTTCAACCTGACTAAAGAACCAACCGATCAACAAGTGAAACCAACATGCATGAAAAAGTTTGAAAATAAAAAAGTTGACTTGAGTTGGAAAAACTGAGTTGTTTCCTTTAATGTCCCTTGGAGTGGAACTTGGTAGAACTTGACAGTTGAAAACCATGAGCTAGCAGCTGGACGAAGATAAACGGCTTCCGACCAGATACTGTTGACGTGGAAGGTAATAAAGATGGCTGAAGAGATGGTGGAGAAGACAGTCAAGGAACTAAAGACCAAGAGGACCATAGCGAAGAGCCGCTTCACCAAACAAGGCAACCATATTTTAAGAGGAGCAGACTGCATGCTGCAAGCAGAATTAATGGAAGAGTTCAACACACTTTCAGACTGTTTTAGAGCGGTGCTCGAGTTAAACGAAGATTTCAGGATTGGACTGGAGGCTGAAATTAAGGCTGAGGACGAAGAAGCAGAGCTTAATGAGCAGCAAGTGGCCGACATTGAAACCACTTTAAGAGAAGCCGAAACAAAGATGGCGGAAATCAAAGGCATTGTTCAAACAGTCCTGTGGTCCAAGTATGGAAGAGAGGAACTTGAGACTGCAATTATTGAAGCAGAGAGAGCAAACGAGGCAGCGGACAATGTCCCGGTGAGAAGTGACACTTTAGCGTGCTATGGAGAGCACCTAACTCTCTCAGACAAGTTGAGAGATGAAGCCACCTCTGCGATGTCCACATGGGAGAGATGGATCCCTGTGGAATCCAGGGATGAGATGAATGCAAGGCTCAAGGGCCTAAGAGAATCCCTAATCAGGCTGAGAATTAGGAAACCTCAATTTGCCAATGCACAGAGGATTGCTGAGCAAGGCACAGGTGTGACACCACCCCAACCGACAGCACCAGTCTTGAGAATCAAACCAACCTCTCTACCCGTCTTTAATGGCAGCAAGAGAGAGTTCTACAGATGGAGAAAAGACTGGGAAAGCCTGCAAAGGCAGGGCGAGCCATCTGGGTCACCTGAAGTCATGAAAATTCAACTCTTGGAGAGTATAGATGACAAGATCTCCAGAGACCTCAGACTTTCAACATACACCACTGCCAGTGACATTTTCAGAGTCCTTGAAAACAGATATGGCAACAAATCAACCATCACAGTAGAAATCCTTGAGGAGCTGGATCAGATGCCACATGTGAAGGGGAACCAGCCAAGAAAGGTCATTGACCTAATCCAGTCTGTGGAGAAGGCCCTATCAGATCTGACATTAAAAGAGACTGGTTGATGTTCGTGGTTGAGCCCAGCAACAATGTCACATCTGAGAATCATTTCGACATGCTCTTGAAGTTCTTGAAAGATCAGGAAGACAAACTGGAGAGACTCGATCAACTCAGAATTGTGGAAAAGACTGACAAGCCAGATCGTCCGGACAGTAGGTATGGAAGAAAGTTTGCCTCAACCAGAACCACAAAGGGACGAGAGCTTGAAGTATTTGGTGTCTGTGGTGACGGTGGACACGGCAACAAAATCTTTTGCCGGAAGTTCAAGGGACTGAAGCTACCTGAAAAGACAGCTGCGGTGAAAAAGCTGGGAGCATGCAGAAAATGTCTAGGATGCCATGATGAAACTGGATACTGCAGAGACACTTTTCTATGCAGAAATGCAGACTGTAAAAGGGGAGGCAGTGCCGCAGACCACCATTACTTCCTCTGCCCTAAAGGAGAAGTCAAACCACGAGGCGAAGAGGGTAAAGGTGGAAGAAGTGGGAAAAGCAGCAGACTAACAGAGGAACAGGAAGCGTTCTTGTCTGAACTGTCCCCAGAGATGGCACATCGATGCAACACGTGGAGTGATTAATTAGGCCTCTGACGTCAACGTGATTTTCCGTAGTTCTCTTTTTTTACCAATATCATTAGATTAATTCGGTCCGCACCTCTGTATAGAGTATTGAGCATAAATATCAACTACATTTCCCAGAAAACCTGTGTCACGTGACACACGTGTACGTTTTGCCATTGGAAGCTGGTCCCACCCCCTGTAAACAGTGGGGGCGGAGGGAGTCTTCATAGTTTTCAGTGTTTAGCCTGTTTGCCGTCTCGCCCGAGCGATTTTCTAGCAGAAAAAGTTGAAAGCAGTAATATTTATTTGAGCGAGTTTTGTGGTAGTAGTATTGATCCATACGCGTCCCAGTCGCCTTCTCCAGCCCCCGCCCGGTGGCTGGGACCGGTGGCTGGGCTTAGAACCGGAGCTGCGGAGCCAGCCCGGGTGGCAGCCGTCTCCCTCCCTCCTTTTTTCATTGTCTCCCCATCCCGGTATGGCTCCCCATGAGCCATACCGGGAAACCATTTGAAGAAGACTATCAACCCGGAATGTTTTGAGGTAATCTTATTGTAGAAAATGCCCTTCTATAGTGATCAGAAATCATGGACAAAAGAAATCTACAAGCTCACAATGCGTCGCGCATGTGACCTGTTTGAGCTTGTAGATCATCATAACCACGCGTTGCTTCAGTAAACGATGCATGTTTGTTCTCCGTCTTTGTAGACAGTAAATAAAAGGAGCGAACATTACTCTTCAGATCAGATCGCCTATAAGGCACGCTACAATATAAAATAATTGTACTGCCATGCGTGCATGCCTGCTACGATACATTTGTACTGCACCGACCGACACCAACCCCCAGCCATTAGCCAGCACCTTTTTGGTAATGCTGGGGGCCATCGTGGTGAGTCATTCTGGCATCATGATCTGACTAGTAGTAGTAATTATCCAAGCATCTATTTGTAGCGATCTTATAAGATGATCGGATAATTACTACTACTAGTCAGAGCAACTAGCCAACAGCCAGTGGAATGTGGCGACGCGATGGTGCTGGATATTATACCCGCGAGCACTCATTGGTGTCATTCTAACATCGCCTATTATTTTATCGAGATACTATTATACAAGCATCTATTTGTAGCGATCAAGCCAAGACTAGGCCCACAAAGGCACGGCACAATAAAATCATTTGATCGCTAGCAGCCAGCTACAAACACCATGTAATAGTAGCGTGCACTGACTACAGCTAAATGTTTATTTTTTATATATTTAGAACTGACATCAAATGAGGAGGATGATGATGAAGACGAAGAGTCAAGACTGCGATGGAGTTCTCCGAAACTGAACCGGATTCATTCATTTCAAGGGGGCAGTTTTTTTTTTTTTTGTCTGTTTTTTTTAGCCTACACACACACACACACACACACACACACACACATCGTCAAGAACATCTGGAATGCAGTGGTTTGGGGACACTGGGGAGTTTGGGGACAACTGTTTTGTATGTAGGCCTATTTATTTTCTGTAATATTTATTATAATTTTTATATGTTAGTAGTCATAACAAAGACGCTTTTACAATGAGTTAGACCTGTCATGGCTATTTTGTTCACTATTGTGAGGTTTATTGTATATGACTAAGCAAGTTTCAACTGTGATTTACTCTGTAATAGTAGATGGTAAGAACTCTTTTTTAATATAATACAGTATACATTCAAGTCTATATTTTGATACATATCATGGGCACCAAGTCATATCAAAACAATGTCCTTGGATGTGTTTATCAAAACTGTGTTTCTTCATAACAGGTTTTTGAGATACATGCATGAATAGACAAGGTACTGGTAAGACTATGTAAACATGGTATATATCAAAATGTGCGTTAGAATGTCTAATTTTACCCCCCCAAAAAAAATGTAGTTTATATGATGTTCCAATTCAGAGCTATGGGGACTTTTAGCTGGATAGGTCAGATTGATCATGACTGACCATGCTATTTATAGATGGCAAAATATCTACAGTGGTACATGTGAGAAACGTTTTATTTCATTTTAATTTAACTAGACAACTCACCCTTTAAAATGAGATATTGCATGGCTATGTACGCCCAGCAGAAAAAAAAAGTTATTTAGAAAATAAAACTTAAACCGGGCATAACTTTTTTTGTTGTCCTAGAAACACTACCCAGTGTAAATGCAGGCTCTTTTAAATGGCTTCCAACACAAAAACTCAACTCAGTAATTTTTTTTCCTGGAAGCAGACAAGTCAAGCTTTCTCTGAAGGTCTTTTGTTGTCACACATTCACAACAGAGAATTTTCAATAAATCATTCAAAAACGGCATTCCGCCATAGAGAACCCTACCTACTATATAGAAATCCCTTGAATCTAGGAAAGAGTTAATGTGGTAAAAGCTAATGTGTTTAGTATACTAGTTTGGATTGTGAAGGAATTCACATTGCAGAGTTGCTTTCATTTTGTGTTTGAAAGTCAAAGTATACTTTACAAAAGAATACAAAGTTAAAATTATTTACATTTATTTAAGACTTCTAAATGTGGACAATGATTTGTGACGTTAAAGGTTTAAAACACTAGTTGAAAAGAGCTGATCTACAATCTTCATCAGCTATTTCTCTTTTTTTATTCCAAAAATGTGACTTACTTTGAAATATTTAAAGTGTTGACCTTTAATAAATTAGTTTAAAATAATTTAAGGTATTTGTTTAAAATGCATTTAAATTTGTTAAACATACATTTGTTTAAAAACAAGAATGGTTGAACTAATTACTTGGAACATTGTTTAAAGTATTATTTGTTGATTGGACATGTTGGTAATCTGTCTTTGTTTTCGAAGGTTTTCAACCTGACTAAAGAACCAACCGATCAACAAGTGAAACCAACATGCATGAAAAAGTTTGAAAATAAAACAAAGTTGACTTGGAAAAACGGAGTAGTTTCCTTTAATGTCCCTTGGAGTGGAACTTGGTAGAACTTGACAACTATATAAGTATAGTAACCCATATCATGTATATTGTATACTATCATCATCATCAACTATTGTTATTAGTAAACCAAAATATGTACTATATTAGTATAGTAAGCCATGCCATGTATCATATATAATAAAGTAAAATTATTTGACCTATACCTTAACAAATATACCCATATTAGTCCCCTAAATGGTAACCCTTGTGTAGTGATCTGCCAACAATGGGATGCTCTTTACCACCTTGGCCTAATCGATTATTGGTAAACCATAACACAATGGCCGCGGTTACATGCAGGCTGATCATTCCGAATAAATACTTCCGAATAAAATACATCCGAAGTAATGTTTTTTGCTGCGTGTTTACATGGGAAATGGTAATTCCGAATGAGCGTTTACAAGGAGATGTGATATAGAGACATGATATATGTTAATTCACGTGAAACTACGCCATCTGCTGGACACATAAAATATAGGCAGTTCATTCATTATGTGACTGTCTCAACAATAGGCTACAAACATTACAGACTAAAGACGATACTTTGAAATCCCATCATTTCATTCTGCAGTAGCTTTGAGGCTGCTGGTTGGATAGGGGCGGGCGTATTTGTTTACCGTATTTTATTCCCCACCCGCTGCGGCTCCCCTTCTCCGCTGGGAAGGTGATCATCTCGTTTTTATTTGTACTTTATTATCTACACAGCACGGCCAGGGCACGCAACACACTGATTATTATTGTATCAAGGGTCGCTCGTTATTTTTGAGAGAGGAGAGAGAGAGAGAGACTGTTGAACACACACACACACACACACACATCGCATTTATCAACTTTTCGCTGTGCGCCTCACAAGGCTATTGGGTTTATTTGTGATTCGTCTTTGCACAATGCATGTACATTGTGTAAGTAAGCGCTGATCTACAGGCTGACAACGTGTCCCAATTAAACTGCTAAGCCGTTATGTTTCATGACGTTTTGGTTGCAACTTGGAATAGGCAAGTTATAGCCTATAAAAGTTTAAAGGGATAGGATGGACATTATAGCGATAATATCGTATTCTTGGGACTGTGTGTGTGTGTGTGTGTGTGTGAGATTACTGAACAGCGGACTGACGGAATTTCGTCCTCTCTCTCCGCCTTTCTGTGAGTCCCCCGATGCACTTAGCCTACAGTAGCATGAAGCATCCATATACATATAGGCTGGCTATATAACCTATAGGCCTATCAAACATGTTTGAAAATTATCAGAGTGATCATCAACTCGGGACGGTTGGATCTTTGAACACTCACAGATCAGGGGGATCATCACCACTGCTGCAGCCTGCTCCACGTTTTTTTTGTGTGGATTTCGGATCTGCAAAATGCACGAAATAACGCGCTCTATGTGCAAACTCCTCGGCGCGCCTTGGATATGAGCGCCTTGGAGTTGGAGCGCCTTGGAAATGAGCATGCTCAGAAAGACCAGAATGAATTTACATCCGAAGCAGTGTATACATGAGTCCAACTTTCGGCCAATCGCATTCAACATCGGAATAATCCGGCCAGTGACATCGGAATGGTTTTTAAATCGCATCGAGCATTTTCATTCGGATTTAAGTTTTTGTAGGTGTTTACATGACAACGTTTAATAGGATTTAACTTCTATTCGGAATTAAGAGGGGTTGAAAGACCTCATGTAAACGTACCCAATGACAGTGAAGTATTGACTCTACACAGCAGGAATTATTGTATATTGTTGTGTATGTAAGTAGCTGTGTATATGCATGTTTATATGCATGCTATATATATATATATATATATGATGTATACTGTATATCTAAGGACAGCATGAATGTATGCACTGTGCAGGTAGACAGATATCAGTTTAGTTTATTTTGGTCAAATAATTGAACATTGAATACATTGATTACATTTCATTATAAATTAGTATTTAGACCAAAAGGGTATAGGCTGAAGCCAGTGGCTTATTTTGCCTATCCTATTTACACCAACAGAAATAATAATATATACAATACATCTAACACACAGGGGGGGGGGGGGGGGGGGGGGGGCAGAAAACAAACAGGGGGAAACAAACAGAGGAAAAAAGAAAATACGAACAAAATACAAACAAACAAAATACAGGGAGAAAAAAGAAAAAAGAAGTAGAGAACACAAATTTGATCACTCAGAATTCACAATGTAAATAAAGGTTATTCTACAGTTTTAGCATTACTATCATGAGTATATACTAAATAAGTTATGATATAAAGATGGCAAACTATATTGTTAAAGTTTTATACACTTTTTTAGTACACTGTCCAGGCCGTTCCACAGATTCACCCCTCTGACAGTTATACATCTCCCTTTTTTGTTTGTTCTTACCTTTGTCCCTTTAAAGATGCCAAATCCCCTAAGATTATACCTACTATCTCTAGCCTCAAACAGGTCCTGGATACAGCCCGGAAGAAGTCTGTTATGCGCTTTGTACATTATGACTGCTGTTGTGAAGTCTACAAGATCATGTAATTTTAGTGTATGTGACTGTATAAAAAGTGGATTTGTTGGTGCATAGTAATCGGCGTGATTTATAATTCTTATTGCTTTCTTTTGAAGTAAGAATATTGGGTTGATGTTTGTTTGATAGTTGCTCCCCCATACTTCCACACAATAACTGATGTGCGGAAGTACGAGGGAGCAATACAGTAAGTGGAGTGACTTCTGGTCCAAAATTGGTCTCATCTTGTATAATATAGCAATTGTTTTTGAGAGTTTGGTTCTTAAATTGTTTGTGAGATTTCCAATTGAGTTTATTGTCAATTATGACACCTAGAAATGTAGTGTTCAGCACCTGTTCAATGTCAACATCGGCAAACTTGATTTTGATCCGTTTGTCTATTTTCCTGTTACCAAAAATTATGAATTTTGTTTTGCTTAAGTTTAGAGACAGTTTATTAATATCAAACCATTTTTTAAGTATTTTAAGCTCCTTCTCTACTGTATCCAGGAGCCGGTCGAGGCTCTCCCCTGAGCAATACAGACTTGTGTCATCCGCGAATAGGACACAACTTAGATCATTTAATATGTCACATGTCATTAATGTACATTATGAATAATTTGGGCCCAAGTACAGAGCCCTGTGGGACCCCATACGTGATGTTTTGTTTGTCAGAATCAGCACTGATCACATGTACATATTGTTGTCTGTTACCAAGATAGCTCCTTAACCATGCGTTTGCCGTTCCTCTGATACCGTACCTTTCCATTTTTTTTAAGAGTTGACCATGGTGTATGGCCTTGCTCAAGTCAATAAAGACCCCGACAGTATATTCATTGTTATCAATTGCCGTGGATATATGTTCTACCAGTTCCGTGACTGCCATAGAGGTGGACCTGTTTGATCTGAAACCAAACTGATGGCTACTTAGTAGATTGTTTTTCTATGAAATTATCAAGCCTTGAGACAAACAGTTTTTCTAGGATTTTTGAGAATTGTGAGAGTAGAGAGATTGGTCTGTAGTTTGTAAAGTTATATTTATCTCCACTTTTAAAAATAGGAACAACTTTTGCAATCTTCATACTATTTGGGAAAATACCGGTCAAAAAGGATTGGTTACAGATGTGAGAATGGTGTGACTATATAATCTATGATATCCTTAACCAGTGTCATATCTATGTCAGTACAGTCTGTTGATTTTGTTTTTGAACTAGGATTTCACTTTCGTGAACATTCCTGATGAAAATTGAATTTGGATTCTGCCCGATTATTCTTTCATTTAGACCATCACAATCTCTCTGCTCTGGGATGTTATTTGCCAAATTGGGCCCAACATTTACAAAGTTATTAAATTCATTAGCAATTTCCTTTGTTTTGTTTATAATTATGTTATCTTTAATAAAATGATTTGGATAATTTTTACTTATCAGACCTTTTTTAATTATACTATTTAATATCTTCCATGTCCCTTGGATGTTACTCCTATGCTGTTCCAGTTGTTTGATAATATTCCTTCTTTTTTAGTCTTAGAATACTCATTAGCTTATTTTTATATGTTTTATATCTACTTTCAGTCTATTTGGTTCTATGTTTCATGTATAATTTATACAATAGGTTTTTCTTTTTACATGCATTTCCAAGGCCCTTGGTCATCCATGGTTTATCTTGTTTGGCTTTGTACTTAAATGTGGATTTCCTTAAAGGGCAATGTTTGTCATACAGCTTGAGCACAGTTGACAGAAAGGTCTCGTAGGCCTGGTCAGGGTCATCAGTAGCATAGACCTCATCCCAGGTCTGCATGCTCAGGTCAACCTTTAGGGCAGCAACGGATTTGGGTGTTCTATATCTTGTGAGCTTATGGTTGTGTGTTTGGGTATTATTTTCCTTTTTAAGAAGCTGTTGGAACAACGCAAAAACAGGGAGATGGTCGCTAATGTCATTTATGAGTAGGCCAGCCGTGGTTTGTGATTCTATTGCATTTATATATATATATGTGGTCAATCAATGCGGCTGTGTCTATTGTGATTCTACTAGGTTTAGTAATTACTGGAAATTGTCCTTTACTATACATTTCATTAATGAATTCTGCTATTTTGGTATTCCCGTGAGGGTTCAAAAGGTCAATATTTAAATCACCGGTTAATATGTGTACCTTGTTAAGGTTACCAAAAATGCTATCTAGTTTCTGGTTAAATGTGTCTAGACAAGATCCAGGTGTTCTATACACACAGCTTATGATTATGTTTTTGGAATCTGCTACAACAATTTCTATGGTTATACATTCCATAATTCCATCAATGGTGGTTGACATTGATGGGATCATGTTGCATCTTAGAGCTACATCTACGTATAGCGCAACTCCCCCAGATCTTGAGTGGGTCCTATCCAGTGTACAGCTCATATCCCTCCATTCCCACATTGTAACCTTTTCCTTTTTCTAACCAGGTTTCAGAAACCGCTATTACGCTGAATTTATTAAACTGACAGATCATTCTCAATTTCTTTATGGTTTTTGTATAGACTCCTGCTATTGAAGTGAATTATTGAAAAAGCACCCTCTGTTTTGACATTTTTGAATTGCTCATCAGTATAATACTCACACGTATTAATTCTGTTGAAGAAGTGATTTTCTGGGTCTATGTCATTATCAAAATCATGCATTTTGTATTCCAAGTGATCAAACGTTTCCAAATTAAAGTTTTCATAATTAAAGTACAGTTGGTGTATGGAATCACCGCCATTGCAATCATTAACGGTAGATTCTAAATAGTCATCATCAATGTCCCTAAAAGGGAGCATAATTTCATCCTAATTTTGTGTCATTGTTGTTTAGAGTCTTTACCGAAAATATGGAAATCCAACTATCACTCCTGCACACATACATGGATGCACACGTACACACCGGCAGGCACACACGCACACATACCAGCAGGCACACCCGCACGCTCGCAAACGCACGCACGCACACACTTAAGGCCACAGATGTCTCCAACACAAAACCCGACCGTTCGTCCGTCCGAAGAGGTTGGAGGAAAAAAAAAAAAAAAAAAAAAAAAGCAAAAAATATATATATCGGCAGTTGCCAAGCCTGGTCCAAAAATAACAATCGCAGAGCAAAGTAGTGCCCCATAGAGCCGTAGTTCCACCATAGAACAAACTGTACATCCATGCACAAAGATAGAGAAATAAATCCATTATTTGCCATTGCCAGGTCCAGTCCTCGAACAAAAAATAAATAGCTAGGGCATTGTCTGACCCAGATAAACAAGTTACATGCAACTTCTTGCAAGCAACGGGGCAAGCGAGGATACAACATGCAAAACAGCATAATCCGTGGCATGCAACTTCTCATGCAAAAACCCAGGATATGGTAACCATGCAAAAAGTATTAAATAGGATGAAAAGAACAGAGAAGTTCCAGCTATCCCTATGACAATAGAACGAATCCATGACCATGCCATGCACCAAAAGGCAGCCGTAGAACCAAAAAAAAAAAATCAGTCTCAAAAGGTTAAATAATAACGCTAGTTCCATCGCCGCGTAACTATTTGTATGCATCAAGGTCTTTGAGCTCTCTTACCATTGCGGTCTTCTCTTCCTCAGGAGTGGATCCATTTAACCGTATTAGAACCTTAGTTTCTGGTCCACCAGAAACTGTGTTGTATCAGTCTACAACACGTGCACTTAAATATGCAAATTATGGACTCCAGGGGTAGGGCCCGACAAGCCTATGGCTTCTCCCTAGCCCCTTTTTCGGATAAGACATAAGCAACGGACACTTTAAAAAAAAAAAAAAAGAAACGGGAAATAATGTGCTTTATGTATGAACCATGTCCACCATTCCGAAAATAAACGAACTTTTTACTGACAAAGTTAATAATTAGAGTGCACAGAAAAACATGTTATTTCAATGGTAGTGGATGGAGAGAGGATTTGTCAAACCACGAAACGGCAACCAATGGGTGCGAAGAGGGGCAGAACTTGACAAAGGGTGAATTCCAAATGGCAGGTGATCTAAAGGTCAAAAGTCAGAACACGGAAATGAGACACATGGGTATCAGTTTTATTGCACACGGTCAAACGGTTCATGAGCTATGCCCGTTTAAAGTTTGCATTCTCAGTTGAGTGCTATAGCGCCACCCATTGGCCAATGATTGTGGGCTTCGCGTCCTCACCGTTTGGCATTGCCTCAGGTTGTCCCAACAGATGGGGTGATCGGAAATCAGGGCCAATCATTTTCAAATGATTGGAATCGGATCGGGAGCCAAAAAACAAAAGGGTAGAGGGCTACCATATTGCCAAGTTTTGCGGAAACCCGACAGCACAGTTCAACCAGAACTGAAACCCGACAGCTCAGTTCAACCAGAACTGAAACCCGACAGCAGTTAAACCAGAACTGCCATTTTGTGGGGAAGGAGAAGAGAACAATAAGGGACCAAGAGTCCCTTCGGGCTTGGTCCCTAAAGAGACTTGTAACCCAACTGTAGGGAGTACAAACACAGTAAAGAACCTGGGGGTTATCATCTATGATAAGGCAACACTATGAGCAGAAAATGAACCATGTAAATTACAACAAATTGAGGGCACCGCAGGGAGTTGAACCCCATTCTGGTAAACCAGGAGTACCACACCAGTGCCTTAGTTTTATAATTTACAGGTCCAAAAGACTATAAATGATAGCCATGATTATGTCTTTATACAATTGAAACCAGAGACTCCTCCACAAATAACTTAAGGAAAACTCCTCAGACAAACTAAGAAAATGTATTTTTTCGTGCTCATAAAGTGCTGCAAAGTGCTAAAAGTGAAAAGTGCAGCAGAAAACGTTTGGGTCATAGGCCCATCGTCAATGCCTCGCCTACTGATGGCATGAATGACGACGTTTTAGCTGCAAATGGCAGCATAAATAAATCACATCAATACACACCACATACTGTGATGTGAACTGATGCAATGAAGCTTCACTCGCACATTATAAAAGACATTCATCACATCAATCCACATCACATACCTACCCTAACCCTATGTTCATTATGTGATGAGGGATGAAGTAATGAAGCCTTACTCACAAATGTGAAATGATACGAGACATAAACACACATCACATACCGGGCCTGTGTTCATATGTCATGTGGGCTTACTTTATGAAGCTTTACTCACAAATTAGATCTGATAATAGCACCAACAATGGTCTTATGACCTAGATGTTTGCTGCTGCACTTTTCACGTTAAACACTTAGAGCGCTTTATGAACAATATAACATAGATTGTCTTGGTCTCCCAAACAGTTGGTCTTGGTTCTCATGGTGCAAGTATTTTTCTCCAGCCAGTTCCTACATTTATATTTCTGTGAACGTTAACATTATGTAAAAAGTGTTTTCAAAAGAAGTCTTTTGGTTGTCAAGCTTTATCTTTACACTGAATGAGAAAGAGAGAGAAAGTCTGTACAATTTATGCCATTTGTGGACGATTGACATAAATTATACGAGGTGCAAATTATGCAGTTTCTCAAATTATGCAATGGCAGCAGCATTCTTTGCACCCCAGTATGTCAGCAATACTATGAACATTAGAACACAACATACAACAGCAATAAACAAGATTCGTATGGCGTGAATGATGCCGACCGACGTGAATGACAAGCTATCCACAATTCCTGTGAAATAATCACATAAATGCACATCACATACCGGGCCTGTGTTCATATCTGATGTGAACTGATGTGATGACGCTTTACCAGCAAAGGACGCAACGCAAATGACGTGAAACGATACAGTGCCAATCAAATGACACTGTACGCGAGACACGACCCGAATCACGCACCACATACACTAGTGAAGAACTAGTGTGATAGATAGGAAATAAATAACTCTTAAAAAAAATAAAGCAAAATGCGATTAAAAACTCTGAGACCACAAAAACAAATAACTTTATTAAAGCAAAGAATAGAAGAGAGAAAAGATAAGGTCGGGTAGACACCTTGTACGTCCAAAACAGTTACTTTTCTGGACCAAAAAAAAGAGAACCTGTGATCCAATGATATTATTCATTATTAATATAATAATCTGTGTTCCAATGTTATTATTTAGTCACAAGCTCTTGTTGATACTTCACCGGTTTGATATTAAAAAACACAATATTAAATAAAAATCAAAATATTCAATAATGGATGATCTTTACATCATGAGCTTGTAGATCAGCTATTTTTGCTACTTTAGTGTGTGACACTGTACCATGACCATGTAAGGACATTTACACTGTAGCATGACTAAGTAAGGAAATTAATTTACAAAAGAAGGTTGAACTATGGAGATACAAGGTTTCTGCCCGACAGCCAAAGATAATAAACTACGTTCACTTACCTTCAATATCAGCACTAAACAAAACACACACCAACCAAGGTAGCAAATGACACAGCGGCCATCATTTGTTTCCTCTGTTAGTTTGCAGCATAGAATGGTGTAAACAGTGTTAAGGGGGCTACATGCTACCATAATGATACCAGACAAATCACATACCTCCACATCACATTTGTACACAAACACAAAGTCCACTAGTGAAGAACTAGGGCAATAGATAGGCAAGAAATAAATAAGAAATTACTTTAAAAAAAAAAAAAGCGATTAAAAAGACAAATAACTTTATTAAAAGCAAAGAATAGAGGGGAAAAGATGAAAGTGAAAAATACAGACACAATAGAACAGAACATGCATATGTGATGTGGACAGAAGTGACAAAGATTTACCCGTAAATTATGTTAAACGATAAATAAATCACATGCCTCCACGAACATCAAATATGTGTTCTGGTATTACACACAAATGGCATGAAACGATACATGGAGTGAATGACAACCTACGGTATGGTAGCATGTAGCATGTAGCCCACTTAACACAAGCAGCAGTAATCAAAAGCTTCATTACTAACCTTCACTGCTAACAGCACCCAGCAGTGGCAACAACAGCATAGAGTTTGTACCTTCAGTATCCACGTATCCTTGTCAGCTTCACGTTCTGAAATGACAGGGGGAAGAAAATAAAACATTTAGTTGTCGGCCTACAGGATGACACTTTGGAAGTGCTAACAGTCTCTGACAGGGCTGTGTCACCATTATTTTACTTTATTAATATTGTCACACAAATGAGATTAAAGCTGCTATAAGCACTAATGTCAAAATTGTAATGACGTTTTGGTATTCACACAGCCAGCAATGAGTAAAACACTCCCAAAAACGATTTGTCATTGGCTGGAAAAAAATATGGAAGTGGCAGGTCTACCCACACAAGTTTTTAGCTTGTAGATCAGATAATTTGACTATAGTCAGACTGCAGCCATCTTGCCAGCAAGGTGCCAACTAGGTGGAACTTCCCATTGACAGCCCATTCATCCACACAGAAAAGTCACATCTTGTATTAAACAAGGTCAAACTTGCCAACATTGCAGATAGAAATGATAATTCAAGCTTTCCGTACAGCTGCAATGTGTTTGTTTCATAACAATCCACTGTAGAGATGTTATGAGCTACTTCCCGTCAAGAAATTCCTTGCAGATGATTATTTTTAAGCGCTCGTTATTAGTAAAGCAACCACCTACATTATGTGCAAATTCAAAACAGGTGGTACACATGGGCCATTGAGTGATATTCAACGGGCACTAACAAACTCCAGCACTTAGAAAAGAAACACCTGCAAGGAATTTCTTGACAGGAAGTAACTCATAACATGTCTACAGTGGATTCTTATGAAACAAACACTTTGAAAGGATAATTCAAGCTTTCCGTACAATCTGCAGCTGCAATGTTGGCGAGTTTGACGTTGTTTAATACAATCAGGACTGTTCTGTGTGGATGAATGGGCTGTCTATGGGAAGTTGCACCTAGTTGGCAAGATGGCCGCCGTCTGAATAAACTCAATTGGACACTTCACCCCTTTTGCAACCAGATCTTATTTTAATGATGATTTTTTTACTAGATATTTTAGTATTTCAAAGTAGACACTGGGCTCACTTCCTTCCTGGACTAAATGTTGTCTCAGTAAGACAGCCCTCCCCCTATCCACAAGTAGCAGTGCACCAAAGCATTATGGGAATTGTAGTCTGGGAAGGAAGTGTCCATAACATAATGATCACTTTGAAATACTAAAATATCTAAAAACACATATTACGCAAATAAAAACCTCAGTAAAGTATTTGTCTCCCAAAAATCATTAAAATAAGATCTGGTTGCAAAAGGGGTGAAGTGCATTTTTGGCAAAGTATAAATGTAATAATTGCATATAATTAGTCATATCTGCCTCATGCAACTATTTTTTAATGAAGCCTAAAAGCCATAAATAAATTTAAACTTTGTATTCTTGTTTAACAAACACAATTAAAATTGTTAATCAACTGAATTGTTAATCAACCATTTTACTTAACATGTAATGGTGACACAGCCCTATTTTCTACTCCAGCCACATGTAATCCAGGGACGTACCGTGGGGGGCCTGCCGTCGCTCGGGTTGAAGATAGCTGGTATTAATAGAGCCGTGTAGGTTGTATGGCACAATACGTCCCGAGCACCGTACACCTCGTAATCTCAGGAAGAGCGTTCGTTGACACCGTTATACGTTTCAGCTCAGCCGAGTAGACACTCTATTACCAGCTATCTCCTGATGACTGCATCCAAGGTCACCGCATGACACCAAGGTCACATGATTAACCTGTAAGACACATACATATACCAACATTAGACTCTTTTTCCAGATTTTATACATTGTAGAATTCATATAATATTAAGATGTTAAATAAGGATAAAAAAAAATCTACATTATACACAACTTTAGTAAAAAGGCATTGGCATAAAAATGTACTTCAAAATGACCAAAAGTATGCAGGTTGTCCCTTTTGAAATGCTTAAGAAAAAACATTTGAAAATAGCAGATCTACAAGCTCACAATGAGTCTCACCGCAATGCATTGTGAGCTTGTAGATCAGCCACTTTCAAATGGCCAAAATATGGCTGTATGACAATGTAGGTTAGCCGCAATTTGCAACACCATTTTTTTATAGTGGGATGAATCTAGAGTTGCAATACCCTCCATTGATCCAAATTGCATTTCCAATCTGCTTGTAGCAGACATTAAACTCAAACATTGCAGCTGTAGGGAAAGCTTGAATTATCCTCTTTCAATCTGTAAAGTGTTTGTTTCATAAAAATCCCCCATAGACATGTTATGAGAAACTGTCAAGAAATTCTGTGCAGGTGATTCTTTTTCTAAGTGTTGGAGTTTGGAAGCACTTGTCAAAGTCACTGAACAGCCCTGTGTACCACCCGTGTCAAATAGTCACATAATGGAGGCAGCAGCACGACAGGTTAATAAAAACGATGCTTCCAAACTCAAACACTTATACAATATCACAGCATGGAATTTCTTGACAGAAAGTAGCTCATAAACTATGGTGGATTTTTATGAAACAGTGCTTTGCAGATTGAAAGAGGATATTTCAAGCTTTCCCTAAAGCTCAATGTTGGTGAGTGTAACATGGTTTAGTTTAGTACAAGCAGATCGCAAACACAATTTGGATCAATGGGATGTCAATAGAGGGTAGATTCATCCCATTAAAAACAAATTCTAGAATTTTGGCTAAATGTAGGTCATTTTGTAATAATCCAAATCTACAAAGCAACTAGTTAAAAAAATCCAAATGAGTATAAAAGTACAATGTTGTCCACAGAACTTCAGTAAATGTAATGATTTACTTTCCACCACCGTTTAGAACAATGTTTACTTTGTTACTGTTTAGAACAATGTCTACTTTGTTACAGTTTAGAACAATGTTTATTTTGTTACTCTGTTTAGAACAATGTTTACTTTGTTACTCATTTGTTTCCTTCTAAAAAACAACAAACATTGCTCACATTGTTGTCACAATAAACCATCCACAGTCCTACAAACAGGTTTAAATGGAGGATAAAAACAGTCCTACAAACAAAGGTTTAAACAGTAACAATGGTGGCTTAAAAACCACATGGTTCTCAAACAAACTTACCTTGAACCAGTTTAGCCACAAACACTTCCTGCTGTGCTGTGCGCATGTCCATTGCTATTTAAATCTGAAGCCCCGCCCACTGGATCCGGTCTATTCACTACGTCACATGAAAGTCCGTCCGTCATTGGTCCATCAGAGTGAATGGATCATCCACAGCAGCTGTGTGCACACACACACACACACACACACACGCACACACACACAGGCGCGAGTGGTGGAACATGGAGTAGCCTGCACTCTCAAAAACGT
Source organism: Electrona antarctica (assembly GCF_951216825.1). Lineage (NCBI taxonomy): Eukaryota > Metazoa > Chordata > Actinopteri > Myctophiformes > Myctophidae > Electrona > Electrona antarctica. The sequence continues at coordinate 155,717 of NW_027637570.1, forward strand.
TTTATATTAAATTAAATTATCATGAATAAATTATAAACGTTTTATTGATTAAAGAAACCCTGACAGACAGACAGATAGATAGATAGATAGATAGATAGATAGATAGATAGATAGATAGATAGATAGATAGATAGATAGATAGATAGATAGATAGATAGATGCATAGGTTATAATTCACTCTTCGCTAAGTCCCACCCAAGCCCGTTGTTGGCCAATACCACGTTAGCGACGGTTACTAAGGTAGAAAACTGGTCACGCTTGCATGCTGGTCAAATACCTGGCTCTCAAAGTCAGTCAGTTAGCACATAAGCGAACACAACAAAAGCTGATTCTGACAGTTTATGACATCAGGAAAACTTTTCGTCTTTTGATAGATTTATAAAGTAACTATTTTGGTTGGAGATATACAGTGAAGCGGTTCTGGTGTTCCCAACTCTCGTTTGTAAACAAGTCTCCATGCTGTTTGAGCACCCAGCTGCAGTCCCAGACATTTCTCCTAAAGTGTCTCCCTCAAACGCGTCCAAAATTGTGTATGGTGTTTGCGACAAGTGGACGAGATCAAATACATTTGTTTACATCCAACGGCCTGGATGGAAGGCTGAGACCGAGGCTACTTCAGAAGTGTGTGTACAGATTTGGACCAATCAGATCGTTTTGTAGGCAAACCGGAACTTCTTTCCACACTAACTTGTCAGGGTTGCCAGGTCTGCTTATTTCCCGCTACTTTTGGCTTAAGGCTAATAATTAGTGTATGTAATACATTACCAAAACATTAATTATCATAGACATAGGCCTACATAGTATTTATAATGATAAATGCATACAATCTTTTTATTATGATTATATATGGTCATATTATTGTGTTTGTTTTGGCTTGTTTTTCTTGATTTGGCTTTAAGAGTTGGCTTGTTTTTGGAGGTGGGTTGGCTTATTTCTCTCACACAATGTGGCAACACTGAAGTCAAAACAAAAACAGACAAGACAACGTTGACATTTTTTATTAAAAATAAAAGTGAGTGAGTTTTCCTGATGTCATAAACGGTCAGAATCAGCTTAGTGTTCTAAAAGAGTGACTTTGAGAGCTGTTCCCCCGTTACAATGGAAGTCAATGAGAGCCTATTTTTATTTCTAATATGTACTATTAAACTGCACAACGGAGCGAAATAATTCATGGAACGGACTAGTTTGCTCATAACAAGGTAAGAAAACAAACCCTCTTTCTGAGGTCCACACATGCTGTACAGCAAATATATTTATTGACACTGCTTAAACATTTTGACCAGCATTGCAAGCGTGACCAGTTTTCTACCTTAGTAACCGTCGCTAACGTGGTATTGGCCAACAACGGGCTTGGGTGGGACTTAGCGAAGAGCTAATTTGTGGGTCCTTGACTTGACATGAAAACGTTTGTAATCTTCAGACACATGCAGTGTCTGCTGGTGAACACTAGATGGGGGCAAAACGTCACTTTTCCTGTCTGTCCCCCAGGAGGCCAGGACGACTTTAAACAATATGTAGATTCTAGAGCTGGGACTCGATTAAAAAAATTAATCTAATTAATCAGAGGCTTTGTAGTTAATTAATCTCGATTAATCGCATTTTAATCGCATATCAATATTCAACCCGAGAACAGTGAGAAACCTTTTTTTTTAAATGTTTTTTGGTATTCCAGTGAATACAGTAACATTATGAAGTACATCTCAGTGACATCACAAAAATGTACTTCATAATGTTACTGTTTTTTTCAGACCTCCAGTTCTATAGAGCGTCGCAGTCCCGCCCCCTCGAGAGACCCGGAAAAGAAATCGCCGTTCATTATTCTCATAGACATTTCGTAAAGTATTTATTTAAAGACGGTTACGCCGCGGACAAAGCCAACTCGAGTCGTGACAACTCATGACAACACAAACAATATTTTGGACCAAACAAATAATTAGAAAGAAGAAAAACAACAAAAAAAGTGTTGTAACCTGCCGTTTTTTTCTTCTTTCTAATTATTTGTTTGGTCCAAAATATTGTTTGTGTTGTCATGAGTTGTCACGACTCGAGTTGGCTTTGTCCGCGGCGTAACCGTCTTTAAATAAATACTTTACGAAATGTCTATGAGAATAATGAACGGCGATTTCTTTTCCGGGTCTCTCGAGGGGGCGGGACTGCGACGCTCTATAGGCAACACATAATGGGGGGACTTTATTATTTCCAGTGCACACAACTCCATAGAAAAATGTTGAAAATGAGTGGTATTCCCCTTTAAGCAATACAACTTTTTTATCCCAACAGATAAACAAGAGCAGCAAGTGCCTATATAGTGTCTTCAGTGTGTATATGAATACTCAAATGTGCTTTACATAGCGGGGCATGAGAACAACTTTATTATGGGGGTAACATTTCACATGAGGTTGGGGCTGACCCACGCTTGCTACTTCAGTATGTTTCGCATCGAGGACAGCTTGACAGCTTCGTGCTGTGGTGAAATCACCGCGTCTCCGGTGGTCTGTGAGACATGTTAAACTGAAGCAGCTAGCAAGCCTAGCATAGAAGCTAACGTTGCTCATAAATGGATCCTTTCCTTCTGACATTGCACACAGCCATGCCGCTATCCACGCGTCCATCCGATAGCTTTTACATCTAAATGTCCCATCCATGGAGCAAAAGCAATATAAGCGGCTTCTTCATTCGATTCATTTGGGTTTGGGCTTTCTGACGGAGCTGTAGCCTAGTGAACAACTGCTGCTGCTGCTGCTGCTGCTCGCGTGCCGCAGCCTATTCAGTACTACTAGAAACGCACCCAGTGAGAAACGTTCCGCGGTGGAAAAAAAAGGTGCGATTAAATGCGTTAATTTTTTTAACGCGTTAATTTTTCTGTAGTTAATTAATCTCAATTAACGCGTTAAAGTCCCGGCCCTAGTAGATTCACCTGCTCGCTCTCTCTCTCTCTCTCTCTCTCTCTCTCTCTCTCTCTCTCTCTCTCTCTCTCTCTCTCTCTCTCTCTCCCCCCACTGAGCATTTTTGTAGTCTAAATGGCTAAAGAATTGGTCTAAAACTGGGGTAAAAATAGTCTAAAAATGAAAGTTGTTTCAGCAGTCTAGGCTTAGACGTTGAAACAAATCTTATTTATTTATTTTTCTTATTTTGTACAGTGTACACTGTACAGTATGTCGACCATATAGTGACATTGATCAATTCTTGATAAAAAGCTTCTAATATATTATTTAGGCCCCAAAATCTATACATCTCACACTGTTAAGGCACAAGGTGCCGTTTTTTCACTTGAGCACCTGCCCCTCTAAATGTCTATCTCTCTCTCTCTCTCTCCTGCCCCTCTAAATGTCTGTGCACGCCACTGCCTCCTACCCATCTGAACTCTCATGCTCACACCATACACATCACATCACAACATGCATGTTATGGCTTATGGCTTGTGTGGGTGGGTGTGTATATATATGCATATATATCTTCATGCATTTTGTTCCTCTCATACTCCTTATTTATATGTTTCTATATTTATTATATACTACTGTACATACTGTACATTCTGTACATTCATCAACAAGTGCATTTATTCCCATCACTGTATTACTGTATTGCACTCTGGCTAGACACCACTATTCATTTCATTGTCAAAGTATTTGTATACTATGTGCAGTGACAATAAATGTGTGACAGGTCTATCGTTTTCAATTAAAACAAACAAACAACTAAAGTCAATGATGAGCAATACAATAATAAAAGCAGCTTCTGTAGTGATTTGGACAACAAGTCATCTCTGGTTCTGTAGTGATTTGGACAACAAGTCATCTCTGGTTAAACAAGGTTCTGTAGTGATTTGGACAACAAGTCGTCTCTGGTTCTGTAGTGATTTGGACAACAAGTCATCTCTGGTTCTGTAGTGATTTGGACAACAAGTCATCTCTGGTTCTGTAGTGATTTGGACAACAAGTCATCTCTGGTTAAACAAGGTTCTGTAGTGATTTGGACAACAAGTCATCTCTGTAGTCATCTCTGTAGTGATTTGGACAACAAGTCATCTCTGTAGTGATTTGGACAACAAGTCGTCTCTGGTTAAAGCTTGTATTGATATGAGGAGAACAGCAGAGAGATGAAGGAACTTCCATACCATATAAAATACTGCAGATTTGTATAAAATGTTATCCCTGGTAAAATACAGACAGTCACCCTGAGTCAGTGCAAATGGCATTTATTGTCTCCACCAGGCCGAAGGCATGGGGAGAGAGTATGTTTTGTTGTCTCCACCAGGCCGAAGGCATGGGGAGAGAGTATGTTTTGTTGTCTCCACCAGGCCGAAGGCATGGGGAGAGAGTATGTTTTGTTGTCTCCACCAGGCCGAAGGCATGGGGAGAGAGTATGTTTTGTTGTCTCCACCAGGCCGAAGGCATGGGGAGAGAGTATGTTTTGTTGTCTCCACCAGGCCGAAGGCATGGGGAGAGAGTATGTTTTGTTGTCTCCACCAGGCCGAAGGCATGGGGAGAGAGTATGTTTTGCACTCCGTCCGTGTGTGTGTGTGTGCGTCCGTCCAAAATCTATACATCTCACACTGTTAAGGCACAAGGTGCCGTTTTTTCACTTGAGCACCTGCCCCTCTAAATGTCTATCTCTCTCTCTCTCTCTCCTGCCCCTCTAAATGTCTGTGCACGCCACTGCCTCCTACCCATCTGAACTCTCATGCTCACACCATACACATCACATCACAACATGCATGTTATGGCTTATGGCTTGTGTGGGTGGGTGTGTATATATATGCATATATATCTTCATGCATTTTGTTCCTCTCATACTCCTTATTTATATGTTTCTATATTTATTATATACTACTGTACATACTGTACATTCTGTACATTCATCAACAAGTGCATTTATTCCCATCACTGTATTACTGTATTGCACTCTGGCTAGACACCACTATTCATTTCATTGTCAAAGTATTTGTATACTATGTGCAGTGACAATAAATGTGTGACAGGTCTATCGTTTTCAATTAAAACAAACAAACAACTAAAGTCAATGATGAGCAATACAATAATAAAAGCAGCTTCTGTAGTGATTTGGACAACAAGTCATCTCTGGTTCTGTAGTGATTTGGACAACAAGTCATCTCTGGTTAAACAAGGTTCTGTAGTGATTTGGACAACAAGTCGTCTCTGGTTCTGTAGTGATTTGGACAACAAGTCATCTCTGGTTCTGTAGTGATTTGGACAACAAGTCATCTCTGGTTCTGTAGTGATTTGGACAACAAGTCATCTCTGGTTAAACAAGGTTCTGTAGTGATTTGGACAACAAGTCATCTCTGTAGTCATCTCTGTAGTGATTTGGACAACAAGTCATCTCTGTAGTGATTTGGACAACAAGTCGTCTCTGGTTAAAGCTTGTATTGATATGAGGAGAACAGCAGAGAGATGAAGGAACTTCCATACCATATAAAATACTGCAGATTTGTATAAAATGTTATCCCTGGTAAAATACAGACAGTCACCCTGAGTCAGTGCAAATGGCATTTATTGTCTCCACCAGGCCGAAGGCATGGGGAGAGAGTATGTTTTGTTGTCTCCACCAGGCCGAAGGCATGGGGAGAGAGTATGTTTTGTTGTCTCCACCAGGCCGAAGGCATGGGGAGAGAGTATGTTTTGTTGTCTCCACCAGGCCGAAGGCATGGGGAGAGAGTATGTTTTGTTGTCTCCACCAGGCCGAAGGCATGGGGAGAGAGTATGTTTTGTTGTCTCCACCAGGCCGAAGGCATGGGGAGAGAGTATGTTTTGTTGTCTCCACCAGGCCGAAGGCATGGGGAGAGAGTATGTTTTGCACTCCGTCCGTGTGTGTGTGTGTGCGTCCGTCCGTCCTTCCTTCCTTCCTTCCTTCCTTCCTTCCTTCCTTCCTTCCTTCCTTCCGTCCGTCTGTTACCAGCTAATCTCCGGCACCGTTGGCCCGATCCATGCCAAACTTTGCACACACACTCTCTGGATGCCAACAACGAACCTCTGCCCCAAATATTCCTCAACGGCCTGTTATAGCGCCACCATGAGTGTTTGGTTAATTATGGGTGTGCGAGATTTGTACTCATAATGAGAAATTATATATTGGGTCAGATTGATTGGAGATTAAGCAGCTCCTCTAGGGTGAGAGAGCTCAGGTCCCCACATTCCATTCTACAAACATCGGGGGTTTTACGGCCCTTCTCCTGTTGTAGGACAGGCCATTATTGACTCCTCTTCACAGGGAAAGTCAACCCATTTAGAACATACAATAATGAAGTAACCTAATTCCTCTTCAATTGTTTAAATGTGTTCTAATAACCTATTATATATTGGGTTGGTAAAAAGCCTAAATGATAAATACCTGTAATAGTCTGACAGTTTAATCTAACCTAAAGTCAGATCTCCACACTGTCCTCTCACAGAGAGGGCAGAAGGGATGCATGGGTCAGTGGCATATGATTGGCTGAAAGTGTAGCATGAAGGTGGGACTTCAGTCAGGGCCCACTGTGACTATGCTGTGGAGCACAAAGTGTAATTTAGATTCACCGATACCATCGAACGTGAACATGTCTAGGCAGAGACCAGCGGTATGTATTTGCTATAAATGATATGCTATAATGTATTATGCGATATATAATTGTACATTATTAATAATTGATGTAATATGATGTTTAGATGGTAACCAAATGTCATCTGTGTTCTTGTCTCCCGATCGTTGATCAATTGTCTCCCGGTCATTGTTTAATTACCATTACCATCTGATTAACGATAATGTAGATTTAAAACCACATAATTAATAACTAAGTCTGAGAAACAACAATGACAAGCTAAACTGTACCATGATCTGGGAGATTAGAGTGTTCAAATGATAGTAAACCCTACCGACAGAGTCAGGATAGAACCACAGACCAATAGGACCTGTAATCCAGATTCCGGGGTTACTGTATTCATCTTGAGTTGGGGGGAAGTGTGAACAGAACGTGTGAATGTATGATTGTAAGTGTTTATAATTAATATGAATTAATAAAAACCCTATAAAATGCACGTTTGAGTTCATCAAATATAAGCTATCATTGGGAGCATTTAGTTCAACTGTGCGTGTTAGTCCTTTAACTCTGCCTACTGCATGGGCTGGTCGGAGCCGGGCACAACATCGCCAAATAACCGAACAGTTTTAAATCGCTTCTGGGCGATTTGGAGCGTAATATAGTCTATAATCTAGACATATTACAGTTTTAAATCGCTGTAGGCGATTTGTAGCGTAATATAGCCTATAATCTAGGCATATTACAGTTTTAAATCATAGTGCGTCACTGACGTGGCGTGACTTAAAACAAGTTTGTACCGTGCGCTGGGATCAGCGCACAGTTTGAAATCGCGGCCGGGCGGTTTGACTAGTAATAGCCTATAATCTAGACATATTGCTAGTGTAAATCGCTGCGTGCAGCGACAAGATCTGTACCGTGCGCATCAGCGCACAGCTTAGATCACGGCCGGGCGGTTTGGAAGCATAATATAGCCTAAACTGAGATCGTTTGGACATATTATGGTTTCAATCGCTACCGCGTTTAAAGAACTTTAAATTAGTGGTCACTAAAGTGACCACAATTTAAAGGCAGTCGTACTGTGCATTGGGATCAGTGCATAGTAATTCGCCGCCGAGCGAAAGTTAATTCGCCGCCGTGCGAACTGTTTAAACCATAGAGCCACTAAAGTGCCTAGTTTGAACAGAAAGAAAGTGCCGCTGGGATCAGCGTGCAGCTCAACACGCGCCCGGGCATATTTAAGATATAATATAGTCTGAACCGAAACCGTTTGACATATTACAGTTTAAATTGCTACCGCGTTGTAAAGGGCTTTAAATAGCAGTCACTAAAGGGATCTGCAATTTAAAGTTGTTGTAATTCAGAATATAGTTCAACTGAGACGGTTTGAATTTATTCAGTTGCCGTGCTGTTAAATTAAACAGCGTGGATCGGTGTAAAGTCACTAAAGTGACCACAATTGTAACAAAAATAAATTACCGTGTGTTGGGACCAACACACAGAGTTGAATCGTGCCACACTAATAACCACAAGTGTGGTTATCATTGACTGGTGTGACGTTATTCAACTGAAATTCAAGCCGTGCGTTGATAGCAGCGCACGTGAATGCGATGCCGCAGTTGTTAGTATCCATAGGATTAAATCAAACTATAAATGCTGCCGTGACGGCATGCCGTTTTGATTTGTGCTACTAACTGGGCGGCACCGTTAAACTGTTTCCATGTGGGTATGGGTCCATGCGGAAACAGCTGTTAAAACCGTAAGCTACAAAAGTGACTGCGAGTTTAACAATAGTTTGGGAGTCATTGTTCGACAAGGCAGAGTTCTAATCGACGGTCAGTTGAGGAAACTGATTATTTAAGACTATTTGTAACCAAACATAAAGTTTAATTGAGACCGGATAAGACGCCGGTCGTTTAAACCAAGAGAGGTGCTTTTTATAGTAACCACAATAAAAGCGTTTTCCTTCTGGGTGTTTAGACCGCACCAAGAAGAACAGCAGTTAGTGCATGTGAGGGGGGGGGAAATTCCTCTTCCCACTGTCATGCAAATGTCCCAATGTGTCACTGGAGTGACAGGGGGACTGGTATAATCTACCAAAGTAGTAATTAATAGCGGTGATAAATGTTTAGAACAAAATAGGGTTTAAACTCAGCATTAAAGGCGATGTAATAATCTTACCAGTCAATAATGTTTAACGCTGAAAGCATGCTTTGAAGTGCGCATAAAGGAAGGGCGTGTCTATAATAACTGTTGCGTGACGCATCTAGCAAAACCTGTAATCCAGGTTTACGGAAGGCTATTAGAGTTTGACCGCCCACGGCCAATATAAATCTATATACTTATATTATATATAATCTATATAATATAAAAAGGTTATAGTATAAAAAGGTTTATTTGGTGAAGGTATTTAACAGGGAAGTATGGGCTTCTCTGAGAACAAGTAATGTCAGAGTCCGCTAATTAAAGCTGGGCAAAAAACTAACCATTTACTTGAGTGAATGAATGATTTGTGAAGTCAACTAAACCACTAACCCAGTCCAATTAGTTCCTGTACTGTTTGTTAAAGGGAGGGACAGAGGGGGTGGAAAAATGGCTTCTTTAAATGAGCTACAGATACAGAGCTCACAGGCTCAAGCTATGTTTGATAGCACAACCTATAGGGTGGATCTTTGTATGGACAGGGGTTCATCCAGTGAGATAACTGAAAGTTTTGCTGAGCTGGACAGGGCGATGGACGATGTGATAGACGCGTCGTCAGATTACGAGATATTCCTTCAGGAACAAAACGAAGATAGACTCGCACACATAGAAAATGAATTACTGAATTTATATGTTAAACAGTACAACAGTGAAAGATACCGTGTAATCAGGGCTGCTATCTGTCAGGAGAATGACAGGGTAGCCAGAGGTGTCGTCACAGCAGGGTGCCACCAAATAGGCCTCTGTGAGTGTCCTGCAGAGAGCAGGAACATAGGAGCCCCAGAGGAGAGGGGCATCCAGCCCGCAGACGCAGCACCAGACGTCACGAGATGTGACATCACGGACCCTTTCGCCAGCGCAGAGACGGGCGGAGCGGAGACGGTGCCAGCGGGGACCGGGACAGCCCCAGAGGGGCGAAGAGACAGGGCTACCAGTCATCCGGGCTGGGAGCAGATAGAGCCTGTCACAACGGAGGCACAGCCTGGTGCTTCCTGCAGTATCCATGCAGGGAAGCCAGAGCCCTCTACCGTGGGCAACGAACCCACGACAGGACAAGCCCTCAGTCAGCACCGTAGCAGGCCAAGAGCGGCTACGGGCAGAGCTGAGGGAACCGACGAGAACCACCACGCGACAGTTCCGCAGCCTTCGACAGAGGAGGAATCGCCGAACATCGACGTTGGACAAGCAGAACCGACAGCAGAGGCAGAGCTGTCAACGGGAGCGGAACAGGCGAGCGGCCTTCCGGAGGAGCGGGAGGCTGCCTACGCCTCACCGTTCATCATCAGAGCCATGCCCGCAGACGTTGTGGGCAAGGCCGACGGGTCGTCGATCCTTCTCACCACAGAAACGCCGAGCGTGATTTGTGGCATTACTGGTGCCAGTCCACGCGTTCAAGAGGCGGTGGGGGAGGTGCATGACACACACGCCAAGCACCCTGGGGTGACTTTCGTGAGGGGTCACCCGAAGATTGCCCCCGTGAAGGGTGGCAAACCGGGAATGGCAAAGTCCAGTCTGGTACAGAAAACCGCAGTGTCGACACATTTGTTGTGTCGAGTTTGTAAAGCGGCTGAGAAGAAGGCCAAAATGGCTCCTGTCCTTTTAGATCCTAGAAAAGGAAAAAGATGGGGGTGGGTGAACGCTTTCATGCCAGCGAGATCAGAACTGGGCCAGAAAGAGTAGCATGTGAAATGCTTCTCAACCCATTTTGTTCCTACAGCAAGGAACAATTGGGGTCAGTGACAACAAGATGTCACAAACAGCACACACACACACACACACGCACGCGCACGCACACACACTCACACACGAGATGTGTGTCTGATCTGTGCATATTAAATGTGATGATGTATGTGGGTTCATTATATCTGTACTAGACAACGAGTAGCAGATAAGTGGATTTAATTTGTGCCAATTAAGTCAAAGGTAAAAAAGAATGCTGGTAAAATGATTAAGTTTCCTTCGATTGGGAGGGGGGAACACTGTCTCTCAAAGTGCAAGTGGGTTTTGTGCGTGAGCGCGTGTGCGCGCACGCACGCACAAATTAACACACACACAAGCACAAAGACTGCATGTGTGAAAGACACATAATGTGGTTAAGATGTTGCAAGGATTTGCAAGTTTCAATTGGGTTGCTTTTGGTAGGAAAAGTCAAAGTAAAAAATCCAAAAAGTCAAATGATACCAAGTTGTTGAGATGCAAAATCGGTTATTTTGTTAAAATCACAATTTGAAGTTCCTAGCAAGGTGACAAGATACTAAGGCAAGTTTGTGATCATGATTGATTAGGAAACAACCAGGGGTAATAAACTGCATTGTTTGAACGTGTGTTTACCAACTGGGCCCCATCTGCAACCAAAAGAGTCGTTTCAGGTGGGGGGAGCGCAGGAAGAATGTTTCTTAAGATAAGGAACCAGTCTTGTGTGGAAATAAACTGTCTTCTTAAACAAGGGGGTTGTTTAGATAAGTCTGAAGCTTTGTCCGGGCAAACAGCCATAAAAATTAAACGGACAGAGGTGACCAAAAGTTCATGTCAGTTAGGTGACCCCTAACTGACATGAAACAGCATCTCTCCTACAAAGTGGAAATGCATTGTATCACATTATTACTACAAGTATTACATAAGTTTGATTAGCTGTAACTGGATTTAATACTTAAGGGTGCGTTGGGATAATTACAAAAAATGTCCACGATATCGACGCATGTAAACCTTTTATTATTTTCATGTTTATTGATTTATGCAGTTAATGTGTTTTATTTTAATGTGTTTTTCAAAGTTGTATAATGTTATAACTTCAGTATGTGGATCCAGTATTATTTAACAGGTTCCGAAATTACTAAAAATGGCATGCGCCCAAATATCAAAAAAATCATATTTCCGAAAAAAAAATTAATATCAAAAATAATCTTTCAGTTTATGAAAAATGAATATCCAGATCAATTTTCATCACTGCGTGAGGAGTGTTTGGTTAATTATGGGTGTGCGAGATTTGTACTCATAATGAGAAATTATATATTGGGTCAGATTGATTGGAGATTAAGCAGCTCCTCTAGGGTGAGAGAGCTCAGGTCCCCACATTCCATTCTACAAACATCGGGGGTTTTACGGCCCTTCTCCTGTTGTAGGACAGGCCATTATTGACTCCTCTTCACAGGGAAAGTCAACCCATTTAGAACATACAATAATGAAGTAACCTAATTCCTCTTCAATTGTTTAAATGTGTTCTAATAACCTATTATATATTGGGTTGGTAAAAAGCCTAAATGATAAATACCTGTAATAGTCTGACAGTTTAATCTAACCTAAAGTCAGATCTCCACACTGTCCTCTCACAGAGAGGGCAGAAGGGATGCATGGGTCAGTGGCATATGATTGGCTGAAAGTGTAGCATGAAGGTGGGACTTCAGTCAGGGCCCACTGTGACTATGCTGTGGAGCACAAAGTGTAATTTAGATTCACCGATACCATCGAACGTGAACATGTCTAGGCAGAGACCAGCGGTATGTATTTGCTATAAATGATATGCTATAATGTATTATGCGATATATAATTGTACATTATTAATAATTGATGTAATATGATGTTTAGATGGTAACCAAATGTCATCTGTGTTCTTGTCTCCCGATCGTTGATCAATTGTCTCCCGGTCATTGTTTAATTACCATTACCATCTGATTAACGATAAGGTAGATTTAAAACCACATAATTAATAACTAAGTCTGAGAAACAACAATGACAAGCTAAACTGTACCATGATCTGGGAGATTAGAGTGTTCAAATGATAGTAAACCCTACCGACAGAGTCAGGATAGAACCACAGACCAATAGGACCTGTAATCCAGATTCCGGGGTTACTGTATTCATCTTGAGTTGGGGGGAAGTGTGAACAGAACGTGTGAATGTATGATTGTAAGTGTTTATAATTAATATGAATTAATAAAAACCCTATAAAATGCACGTTTGAGTTCATCAAATATAAGCTATCATTGGGAGCATTTAGTTCAACTGTGCGTGTTAGTCCTTTAACTCTGCCTACTGCATGGGCTGGTCGGAGCCGGGCACAACATCGCCAAATAACCGAACAATGAGGCCGATTTAGGCAAAACACATTTCTGTAGATTACTCGTACACATTTTATCCATACATCACACAATTCGGTATACACTATCTCCATAGTCATGTGATCAACACGGATCTGCACCATTTCCCATCTTCCTTCCTGATTGGCTAAGATTCACTTCCAAAGCTCACATGATTGGTCCGTTTCGAACAAAATGCCACAAATCACAAACACAGTGTGCAATTTCCGTGAAATTATACACGCACATTTCCACTAGGCTGAGGACGACATGACACAATTTATTTTCCTAACCAGCCTCATGGTGGCGCTATAACAGGGCAATTCCTGTTTTTATCTATAACTGCATCGATCTGTGTACAACTTTGTATGCGCACTCCCTAGAGGCCATGGAAAAACATCCCTCCACATCTGCCGGTTATAGCGCCACCATGAGGCCGATTTTTGCAAAACACATTGCTTATTAGTCAATCGTTAGTCGCACAGATTTCATCCAAATCTCATGCAAATCGGTATACATGATCTCTGTAGTCATGTGATCAAGACGAGCCTGTTGGATTTCTCAGATTCTACACTGATTGGCTAAGATTGCCTTCCAAAGTCTTCAGGAGTGGCCCGTTTTGTACAAAATGCTGCACATGTCCTGCTCATCCAGAATTCTATCCTCAGAGATGCTATGAGTGATCTGGCTCTGCATTTCCTCAACAAAATGAAGAAAATTGTTGCAAAAAACAAACAAACATGTTTATATCACTCCTAAACATTTTGCCAAACATCACACACTCCTATCCTCCTGGTGGAGACCTGTGCCCAGAAGGGCACTTTTTCTAGTTACATCTATCCTGCTGATTTGTAGATCTGGTGTTTGAGACTCCAACGTTATAGGCCTATAACAGATTATCTTCTACGTGCGTGTGTGCGTGTGTGTGTGTGTGTGTGTGTGTGTGTGTGCATGATCTACGAGCTGAAAACGCCCCGGCCGGCGAGGGAGAAAACTGAAGCTCACACGGAGGGAATACATGGCCTGCTGTTCCCCTGTTGCCCTGTAGATGGCGCCATTTCATCTCCCACAGGCTGCAGAGGCAATTCCACCGCATTCAGGTGAACGAGGTTTTGGCGACTTTTACACTTTCATGATTTTACTACCGTAGTAAACATTTTCATAAATACTTTGCTTTTCAATCGCTAGTTTAAAGTCTAGTGAAAATAGCAGATCTTGCAAGCTTGTAGATCGGCTATTTTCACTGCTTCTTAAATTACCTTTAATTCATATTTATCGAATTTGATTTTTTTATTTGTTTTAAAATTCATAAAATCATCAACAAATAGACGTTGTACATCTATTTATATAATAGACGCGCTACAATGCGACGAGTCCATATATGGACATATGGACGTGATAATATGCAAATCCATGATGATAAATGGGCTCATTTATCATTCATCATTCATCATCATTCATCATCATTTATCATTTATCATCATTTATCACCATTTATCATTAATCATTCATCAGTGTGAGGACCTATTATATGAAGATAGGTTGAAAAGTGGTGAAGTGGTCCTTTAATGCACACAGGTAGTATAGTCAAATGGCTTACCAGCCTTACATAACTGCATTAGGTACAGTATATGCCAGCATATAACAAAATATGTTGTCATTATGTTGCAGATGCCTTCTAAAAAAAAAAAAGTGAAGTGAGGGGTGTTCTTATCATTGTATATCATCATGACGTAAAACAGACTATATGCCTATTTGCTCAGACACTATGACATCAAATTATCCATTCATTGTCAATGGGAATTTAATGTTTGTGTATGACGAAAATCTACACTAATAGCTGAATATAGGAGCCCTCAACACAAGGGCATGGAAGCTTATGTCACAGGGGTTTGGCCCTCTGATGCCGGGAACTATTGGCCATCCTCAAAGCAGCCCAAATGGCGCAGACTTTATATAAAAGTAAAGCAGTTTTTTCTTAGTAATCTCATAATCACATGAACCCTAGCATCCTTATCGGGCATATTATAATATCAGCAAACATTTGCTGAAAATAGCAGATCTACAAGCTCACAACTTATCGCAGTGAAACATTTTGTGAGCTATATGAGCCATTTTCTGTGAATAGACTTAGAACTTAACAGAGGGTCCTGTTAATCTCCATATATGTTATAGGACTTTGGAAGCAGATACAGTATACAGTAAGTGCAATTATGCCCCACCGGGGCGGCGGTG
This sequence comes from Electrona antarctica, assembly GCF_951216825.1. NCBI lineage: Eukaryota > Metazoa > Chordata > Actinopteri > Myctophiformes > Myctophidae > Electrona > Electrona antarctica. The sequence goes on from NW_027637570.1 coordinate 170,765, forward strand.
GATCAGAGGTAGAGTGGCTGGATGGTAACCGCAAGGCTGCCAGTCCAAACCCGGGCTCACCCAGAGTTAGTGTCAAAGTGTCCCTGAGCAAGACTCTGAAACCCTAATTGTCTCCACCAGGCCGAAGGCATGGGGAGAGAGTATGTTTTGCACTCCGTCCGTGTGTGTGTCCGTCCGTCCTTCCTTCCTTCCGTCCGTCTGTTACCAGCTAATCTCCGGCACCGTTAACCCGGTCGATGCCAAACTTTGCACACACACTCCCTGGGTGCCAACGATGAACCTCTGCCCCACATTTTCCAGAACGGCCTGTTATAGCGCCACCATGAGGCAGCTTTTCATATTGTTTACCTAAAACTGCACCGATCTGCGTGAAACGTTGCATGCACACTCCCTAGAGGCCAAGGACAACCCTTTGACCTGCATTTTCCGCATCTACCTTTTATAGCGCCACCAGGAGGCCGACTTTTGTAAAACACATTTGTTGATATTACTCCTCCAGATTCTGTCCAAAAATCTCACAAATCGTTACACAGTATCTCTATGGTCATGTGCTCAAGTCGGATCCGTCCGATATTTCATATTCCATCCTAATTGGCTATAATTGGCTTTCAAAGTTTGCAAGAATGCCCCGTTTTGAACAAAAGCCTCAAATCATGAACGCAGCATGCAATTTACGTGAAATCTTTCACACATTTTCTTACTAGGCTGAGGAATATATCCCACCCTTTTCACATTGGCCTGTTATAGCGCCACCAACAGGTTGATTTTTGCAAAACACATTTTTGGAACAAAATGTCTCAAATCATCCAATTGCCATCAAAGACGTATGAAGAAATGGCACCCTTTTCACATTGGCCTATTATAGCGCCACCAGGAGGCCACAACCTGACCTGGCTTGGTGGAGACCTGTGCCCCGAGGGGCACTTTTTCTAGTTGCTCCTGATGTGCTGGTTTGTGCCTTGCATGGTTTCCGCCGCCATCGGTGTGTGAATGTGTGTGTGAATGGGTGAATGTAATGCACTATCTATGTAAAGGTGTGTGGATGTGTGTGTGAATGGGTGAATAAAAGAGACGCTTTTCCAATGAGTTATACCCGTCATGGCTATTTTTACACTATTCTGAGGTTTATGGTCTGACTAAGCGAGTTTCAACTGTGGTTTACTCTGTAACGGTAGATGGTAAGAACTCAATTTATTTTTGAGTGGTGCAACCACTCCAAGGAACAGCAATGTCCGTGTTCACCTATGTGTTCACCCGACTATGTCACTATGAGCACGAGTACCAATGACTACCAAAAGTGGTGCTGTTGTGCCAGAAACAGAGAGAGAAATAGTGCTGCACTGCTGCCTGCTAATGAGAGACAGAGAGAGAGAGAGAGAGAGAGAGAGAGAGAGAGAGAGGAGGGGGGGAGTTGCATTATACATTCAAGTCTATATTTTGATACATATCATGGGCACCAAGTCATATCAAAACAATGTCCTTGGATGTGTTTATCAAAACCGTTTCTTCATAACAGGTTTTTGAGATACATGCATGAATAGACAAGGTACTGGTAAGACTATGTAAACATGGTATATATCAAAATGTGCGTTAGAATGTCTAATTGTATCCAAAAAAAGTTTGAGTTTCTATCATGTTCCAATTCAGAGCTATAGGCAGTTTTGGCTGGATTGGTCATGACCATGCTATTTATAGATGGCAAAATATCTACAGTGGTACATGTGAGAAACATTATTCTTTTTCTAAATTGAACTAGACAACTCACCCTTTAAAATGAGATATTTAATGGGTATGTACGCCCAGCAGAAACAAACGGGCATAACTTTTTTTGTTGTCCTAGAAACACTACCCAGTGTAAATGCAGGCTCTTTTAATCGTTTACCCGCCAGGAACATAGGAATTTTAAAACGTAGAATCTTGTAGCCTGCCACAAACGGAAAAGCCGTTTTAACAGCGATGTATTCATTAATGCATGTTTTAATACGATCGTATCGAAATCTACCGTCAGTTAGCTTTGTTATGCTTCTGACACAATGGGCGCGGCCATTTTGAAAATGCGCGCGCATCCACTAACATTGTCGGCTCTGTTTTCAGACGGCTTTATCTCACAGAAGCGACATTGCAGAGGACGCTTTGTCCCAGACAAGCGTTTTCAACGGCCTGTAGCAGGCGCTGTGATACTCGCGGTCCACTTTTTCCACCACCGACCGAGAGAACGAGCACCAGCTTCGTCAACACACACGGAATGGTTTCATAGTAAAATGCGATTACGGATATTTGGCTCTTCAAAGTAAGTGTCACGCGTGATTAAACCATGGCAATACGCAATCGAGGGATTAATTAATGGCGGCAGGCTAAGAGTTAAATGGCTTCCAACACAAAAACTAAACATTTCATCAACTCAGTTCATTTATTTCCTGGAAGCAGACAAGTCAAGCTTTCTCTGAATGTCTTTCGTTGTCACACATTCACAACAGAGCATTTTCAATAAATCATTCAAAAACGCCATTCTGCCTTAGAGAACCCTATCTACTAGATTGAAACGCCTTGAATCTGGCAAAGAGTTAAAGGGCTGAACAAAGCATGTCTGACTTATGGGCGTCCGGGTGTCGTGGGACCCAGACAGTCCCCTGTGTGTCCGGGTGTCGTGGGACCCAGACAGTCCCCTGTGTGTCCGGGTGTCGTGGGACCCAGACAGTCCCCTGTGTGTCCGGGTGTCGTGGGACCCAGACAGTCCCCTGTGTGTCCGGGTGTCGTGGGACCCAGACAGTCCCCTGTGAGGCCTTTAGAAAGTTAAAGGAACTATTATGTCAAGATCCTGTTCTGAAGAGTCCTGATTTCAATGACACGTTTCTTGTACAAGTGGATGCCTCTGATGTTGGCTTAGGTGCTGTTCTAGCCCAAGGAGAGCCTGGAGAAGAGAGGCCCATTCTGTTCCTGAGCAGAAAGCTGTTTGACAGAGAAAGGAAGTACTCTACTATTGAGAAGGAGGGACTCGCCATAAAGTGGGCAGTGGATTCTCTTAGGTATTATCTGCTCGGACGGGAGTTCACTCTTCAAACAGACCATCGAGCCCTGAAGTGGATGCACTCAATGCAGAGTCAAAACTCCAGAATATTGCGCTGGTGTCTGGCTCTTCAGCCATACCGCTTTACAATTGAGTACTGTCCAGGGGGTCGGAACATCATAGCTGACTATCTGTCACGTTTACCAGGTATGCACAACCCAGAAGGAGAGGGGGTAAGAAATGTGACAGAGCAGCCTCTGTCAGAGTAATGTTGTTCAACAATACACATTCATTGTATTGTTTCCGTATTGTATTTGTAACAAGTTGATTCTCAGTCCCACAGAAGGTGCACATTCTGCTGTGACATGTGAATCTAATATACTTGTGTTTATCTATGCAGATGCTGTAATTGGGACGCTGCCTTGATTGCCTGAAGAGAGCTCTGATTGATTGCTTTAGGGGGAGTGTCTTGTGTGTTACTAAATGCGTTGTGATTTGCTGACTGCTTAGCCAGGGGTGGAGTCAGGAGTCTATATAAAGGGGAAATGGCTCAGTAGAGAGTGGGCTGCCATGGGGAGAGGTTGACTCCACTACCTCTCTGCTAAATTATTATTATGTTGATGTTATTTGAGTTCTTGTTTTCACTTATTTCATTTATGTTGTCCAGGCCTGGAATTAATTAAACTTATCTTTCACCTGCAAGTCTGCCTCATGTCCATTATGTCATTTTTATGGTTTTATTACTGACAAACAGCCGATCTACGATCCCACTTGGTAACAGTCGTGGGACCCAGACAGTCCGACGGACAGCGTGGGATGAGAGGGTCCGGAGAGAAACCAGACAACGAAGAGAACTAAACAAAACATTTTACAGAGAGAAACAAAAAGTATTTGCATGTCTTTCATATAATAACTAGTCATTCATATAATAACTTTAGACATTATGCACATTCAGACATTGTATAAAATAACAAGAAACAAAAACATAATTTCCCTTATAATATGATATGTTTTATTTTCCAGACAGGCTTACCCACTTAGGCCCCATTTGTTAATGTATGTTTTAATTGTAAATTAAAAACTACAAACTATGGCAAGCAAAGGGCTTTTCAGCTGTATGAATCATCATGTGTTCTTTCAGATGTCCAGCACGTCTAAAGCTTTTGTTACAAACTGTACAAGCAAAGGGCTTTTCATCTGTATGACTCATCATGTGTCCTTTCAGATGTCCAGCTTGTCTAAAGCTTTTGTTACAAACTGTACAAGTAAAGGGTCTTTCACCTGTATGGCTCATCATGTGTTTCTTCATAATTCCACTAGTTGTAAAGCTTTTGAAACAAACTGTACAAGCAAAGGGCTTATCATCTGTATGAAGCCTCATGTGTGTTTTCAGAATTCCAGCTAGTTTAAATCTTTGACTACAAACTGTACAAGCAAAGGGCTTTTCACCTGTATGAATCCTCATGTGTGTTTTCAGATGTCCAGCTTGTCTAAAGCTTTTGTTACAAACTGTACAAGTGTAGGGCTTTTCACCTGTATGACTCTTCATGTGTTTCTTCATAATTCCACTAGTAGTAAAGCTTTTGTTACAAACTGTACAAGCAAAGGGCTTTTCACCTGTATGAATCCTCATGTGTGTTTTCAGACTGGCAGCATGAATAAAGCTTTGACTACAAACTGTACAAGCAAAGGGCTTTTCACCTGTGTGAATCCTCATGTGTGTTTTCAGAGTCCCAGCCTGAATAAAGCTTTGACTACAAACTACACAAGCAAAGGGCCTTTCATCTGTATGAATCATCATGTGTGTTTTCAGATTTCCAGATTTGTTAAAGCTTTGACTGCAAACTGTGCAAGCAAAGGGCTTTTCACCTGTATGGATCATCATGTGTTTCTTCACATTTGCACGGGTGGACAAGCTTTTGTTACACACTGCACAAGCAAAGGGGGGCAGCTTGTTTCTCAATGATAATCTTTGTCCTTCCACATGTTGTCTCTTGTGTATTTTCAGTGTGTTTAAAGCTGACTGCTGTTCACTGGCCTCCCGCTCATCACCGCCTTCAGTATCAGATTTAGAACAGTGTGAAGGCCAGTCATCACTGTCCTCAGTGATGTCAGATTCAGAACAGTGTGAAGACAGGAGCTGGTCGTCACCAGTAGGTTGTGATCGTACCCAGCACTCTAGATAAGCTTGGGTTTTCATGTGTTCAGTTGAGGTGCTGGCTAGAGGATCTGTTTTCATCATCTGTCTGTTTTCATCATCATCTTCACTTTTCACTGCTAGTAATGTCAACGATGACACTGCAGCCTCCTCTGGTCTTTGAAGTAACTCCACCTCCTGTTCGTCTTTAATCTGTGGAAATCCTAGTTTCACCTGGACCAGACTGGGACTCCTGTCCTGCTGTCCATCTCTAATCTGTGGAGGTTCTAGTTTCACCTGGACCAGACTGGGACTCCTCTCCTGCTGTTCAGGGTAAACCTCCTCTTTACACAGGAGTGAGAGACCTAGAAGGAGGAAAGAGGTTTATGTCAGCAGAGAACAACTTGTGTATTTTTCAGATATATTCTTCTACTGATTGAATTGTTTTGTAAGGATTATGCTTTTCACATTTTTGTCAAGTGACTCTGGAAAATCGGATCATTCTCCACACAGCAACACACCTCCAGTCCAATGTGAAACTACAGATGTAAGTAGGCTTGGGAAACAACAATTTCTGAGACATGTGGCCCATATGGCAGGAGCCTATATCCTGTTTGTGTAGTGCGAGGCTGCTTGATGTACAAGTACTTCCCACGACCATGATGTACAAGAACACCACCTGGACGTTACACTAGTATGTCATAGCGACAGAGGGACCAACCCTCAATGCTGAGTCAGTGCCACGCAGGGAGCCATTGGGTCGTACCAACCCTCAATGCTGAGTCAGTGCCACGCAGGGCGCCATTGGGTCATACCAACCCTCAATGCTGAGTCAGTGCCACGCAGGGCGCCATTGGGTCGTACCAAGCCTCAATGCTGAGTCAGTGCCGCACGCCTTCTTTTTTAAATTATTATCTTTTAACATTTCATTTACATACAGTTACAAAATTCAACCTATAAATAAATACATTTCCTAACTAAACAACCCCAACCCTTCCCCGACCCTTCCTAGTACAAGAAACTATCAAATGCATGATTTTCTTCTGACCATGATCATCTGTGCTACAAACATGAATAGAAAAACCTGACAACAACAAGAATGACAAGTAGACAATGGTAACAACAATGACAACAACAATCTCCGTTATGCTTCAATTAGCCCTCTCCAGTTCGCGTCCCATATTTGGGATGTAATCCATTGCCCGACCCCAGATCTTCTGAAAGTGCGATCTTTTTCCTTTCACATTATACATGATTTTTTTCCAGGGTGCAATACGGTAGTAGTTCCGCCCACCATTGTTTAGTCGGGAGAGGGGGTTCAGATTTCCAATGACAAAGAATACACTTTTTTGCAGCAGACATTGCTAACAGAATACATTTATTTTCAACAACATCATCAAGGCCCTTCGATGATTTTGTAGTGTTAAACAGTTTCTCTATTGGTGTTTCAGTCATATGGGGATAGCTATTACTATTTACCCAATTCCATATCTGTAAATATTTAAAAAGGTTGGATGATGGTAAGTTATATTTCACTCTGAGAATTAAAATTAAAATAGGATTAAAGGACAAATTTTTTTCAACCAAGGTTCATGTTTTAGGTTGTTATTAGAGAAAGTAAAAGGTGAGTGTAAATTATTTTTCAATTGCTGCTTTCTTTCGTTTTAGGGATTGTAGCTGTTTTTGACAGGGGGGTGGGGGCATTCGAACATGGGGCTAAATATGTATTACTTTTACAAAATATTATGGTGATTTATTTTTTTATTATTTACTATAGTCCTACTAGACCCCAAGAAATTACATTTAACCCTCATCTTTTACTTTCTCTAATAACCTAAAACTAAAGTTGTCCTTTAAGTTTAAGATTTTATTGTTTGTCGCGAGACATGGCCAAAGCATTTCCAGGGGTCCAACACTGTGTGTTACGCTGGGCGCTGAGAGGTGTGTAACCACTGTGTAACCACTGTGTGTTACGCTGGGCGTTGAGAGGTGTGTAACCACTGTGTAACCACTGTGTGTTACGCTGGGCGCTGAGAGGTGTGTAACCACTGTGTAACCACTGTGTGTTACGCTGGGCGCTGAGAGGTGTGTAACCACTGTGTAACCACTGTGTGTTATGCTGGGCGCTGAGAGGCGTGTAACCACTGTGTGTTACGCTGGGCGCTGAGAGGTGTGTAACCACTGTGTGTTACGCTGGGCGCTGAGAGGTGTGTAACCACTGTGTGTTACGCTGGGCGCTGAGAGGTGTGTAACCACTGTGTAACCACTGTGTGTTACGCTGGGCGCTGAGAGGCGTGTAACCACTGTGTGTTACGCTGGGCGCTGAGAGGTGTGTAACCACTGTGTAACCACTGTGTGTTACGCTGGGCGCTGAGAGGTGTGTAACCACTGTGTAACCACTGTGTGTTACGCTGGGCGCTGAGAGGTGTGTAACCACTGTGTAACCACTGTGTGTTACGCTGGGCGCTGAGAGGTGTGTAACCACTGTGTAACCACTGTGTGTTATGCTGGGTGCTGAGAGGCGTGTAACCACTGTGTGTTACGCTGGGCGCTGAGAGGCGTGTAACCACTGTGTGTTACGCTGGGCGCTGAGAGGTGTGTAACCACTGTGTAACCACTGTGTGTTATGCTGGGTGCTGAGAGGCGTGTAACCACTGTGTGTTATGCTGGGTGCTGAGAGGCGTGTAACCACTGTGTGTTATGCTGGGTGCTGAGAGGCGTGTAACCACTGTGTGTTACGCTGGGCGCTGAGAGGCGTGTAACCACTGTGTAACCACTGTGTGTTACGCTGGGTGCTGAGAGGCGTGTAACCAATGTGTGTTACGCTGGGTGCTGAGAGGCGTGTAACCACTGTGTGTTACGCTGGGTGCTGAGAGGCGTGTAACCACTGTGTAACCACTGTGTGTTATGCTGGGTGCTGAGAGGCGTGTAACCACTGTGTGTTACGCTGGGCGCTGAGAGGCGTGTAACCACTGTGTAACCACTGTGTGTTACGCTGGGCGCTGAGAGGCGTGTAACCACTGTGTGTTACGCTGGGCGCTGAGAGGTGTGTAACCACTGTGTAACCACTGTGTGTTACGCTGGGCGCTGAGAGGCGTGTAACCACTGTGTGTTACGCTGGGCGCTGAGAGGTGTGTAACCACTGTGTGTTACGCTGGGCGCTGAGAGGTGTGTAACCACTGTGTGTTACGCTGGGCGCTGAGAGGCGTGTAACCGGCACTGTGTGTTTAGTAGGTGGGAGTCAAGCGGGCAGCAGTCCTCCAGGGGGCAGCAGAACTCAGGTCCTGACTGGATAGATGGGCGTCACTGGTAGACATCTACTTCATTTTATCGCACGCACACACGCACACACACGATTATTCCATTAAGACTAGAGCTATAGGGCATCTTGCGCCACCCTTATCTATTATCCCTAAACGTATTTGCCATTTTTTTTGCTATTTTGAAAAAAACTTAAAACATTTTTTTTAAATAGTACAAAAATGGCAAATTAGTTTAGGGATAAGGGTTAAGGGGTGGCGCAATATAAAGCCCAGAGTATAGAGATGACCAAAGTCCAGTGGTGTAATGGTGTTGGTGTAATGGTGTAGGTGTAATGGTGTTGGTGTAATGGTGTTGGTGTAATGGTGTTGGTGTAATGGTGTTGGTGCGAGACATGGCCAAAGACTTCTGGGGGGTCCCCAGCCCAAAAGGTTGAGATGCCATCATGCTCTATATAATAATAATTTATATACATTTAGTTCAGACACTGAAGAGGAAATCTAAGGTCATGGGAACAGGTCTGGGAACAGGTCATTTGGTCTGGGAACAGGGAACAGCTACGATTCCCTGCTTTCACATGACATGAAGAAACAAACATTACAAAGAATCCAATGGCAGACGGAAACGTCAGAGAATTTTCGTTTCCGTTGTCTCGATATATGCTTCTTTTGAAACATCTCACCACCACCAAAAGGCCGCAGCACGGCCAGCACGGAGGGTATGTACATCTGTATACCATATCGCTTGGAATAAATGCATAGGGACCCTATATAAAGTAAACAAACTTTACGGAGGGTCCCGAGAGGGGCTATGGCAGCCCCTCAGCCAAATCTGGTCACATTTATCCCCTTATTACCCCCTCTATGATGATTTCCTCTTGTTGGCTATATAGAAGTGTATATTTGTAAAATGTTATGATGTCAAAACCCGCTCAGAGCCATGGATGAATTCGGACATACTGACTGCAATGAAAGCCAGAGACAAAAAATGCTCTGAACTTCTTAAATGCAAGTCCAAGCTAGCCAAACGCTTCGACAGTGATCTCCAAACCCAACTGGCCATCCTAAAAAACCAACGTAACAAGCTAAGAAACAGTGTAACTGCCATGACCAAATCGGCCAAAAGTAACTTTATCAATGATAAAGCCGAGGAAAACAAAAACAATCCTCGGAAGCTCTGGAAGCTACTAAACAACCAACTAGGATGTGGTCAGAAACTAAAAACCAGGTTTACAAACATAAACATCAAATCGAATGACACCCTCATCACTGACAAGGTTGATGTAGCCAACTACTTAAACATCTCTTTACTAACCTCGCAACAACGCTGGTTAACAAACTGCCTCCCACTCTGGGCGTTTTGGTGTAGAGCACATCAAAGCCTTCTACAAAAACCTAGGTGTTTGTAAAGATGATTTTAAAATGGCAATGGTATCAACTGAGGAGGTACTTAAAAAACTGAGTGCCCTCCAACACCACAAGGCCACTGGCCATGACAATATTCCCTCCAAATTTCTCAGAGACTCAGCCATTTCCATAGCTCCAATCATCACCCACATAGTAAACCTCTCCATCAAACAGGGACAGGTCCCCCAAGATTTTAAACTGGCCAAAGTAACCCCCCTGCACAAGAAAGGGAGTAAATTAGAACCCGGCAACTACCGCCCTATTTCTATTCTAAGCTCCATCTCGAAAGTGATGGAAAAAATAGTCTATGAACAGGTTGAAAAGTATCTTGCCACTAATAAATTAATGTACGAGTTCCAATCTGGTTTCAGAACATCCCACTCCACTGACACATGCCTCCTCTATTTGAGCGACCACATCAAACACGAGGTGGATGCTGGCAAATACTGCGGCATGGTCATGCTGGACCTCCAAAAGGCTTTTGACACTGTGAACCACCCCATACTGGTTAACAAGCTAAAAGCTATTGGTTTTGATAGCACATCAGTGAGCTGGATGCAATCCTACCTGGAGGGGAGAGAACAGATGGTGGAGGGGGGGGGGGAACACTGTCCCCCCCCCTCCCAGTGAGCTGTGGCGTTCCACAAGGAAGCATACTAGGGGCTTTACTGTTCCTAATATATGTAAACGACATGACATCAACTTGTGACTGCAACTTGTTCCTGTTCGCAGATGACTCAGCACTGCTGGTCTCGGACGGGAACAAACTGCAGGTTGAAAAGACCCTCAGCTCTGAACTCGGTAGAGTCTGCTCGCTGATAACAAACTATACTTACACCTGGGAAAAACTGAATCCATTCTCTTCGGATCAAATAGTAATCTCAGCAAGGCAGATGGCTTCTTGGTTAGAGTGGGTGACAATATTATCACATGAAAAGATGAAATTACCTACCTAGGTTCCATCCTGGAGGCGAATCTTTCCGGTGATAAAATGGCCACCAACGTAATCAAAAAAGTCAATCAAAGAACAAGATTCCTTTACAGGATCTCCTCAATGGTCAACAAAAACACCTTGAAAACCTTAACAGGAGCCCTCGTACAAGGTTTCTTTGACTATGCATGCACCTCTTGGTACCACAGCACCTCAAAGGCCCTCAAAACAAGGCTCCAGACCTCCCAAAACAAACTGGTCAGGTTCCTACTTGGCCTCACCCCCCGAACCCACCCCTGCCCACTTTGACAGGCTGGAATGGCTTAGGGTCGACGACAGAGTACAGCATCTTGCAATGGGTCTGGTCCACAAGATTCGATACACCACCAAGATACCCATGTACCTGTCTAAATACTTCCTTAATGTTAACAAAGTCCACACCCACAACACCAGAGGGAGTGCAACAAACCATGTACAACCCAGATTCGGCACAAACAAGGGACTAAATTATTTTCGCTATATGCCACCAAAATGTGGAACGCCCTACCAACAGTCATTAAGACATGTGAATCCCTTGACTCCTTCAACCGCTCTCAAAGGGCACCTACGGACGGCTGCAATTCGAAACTGGCCCCCGTAAAAAATCTGAATCCCCCCCCCCCCCTTTTTCCCCTCACTGTAGGCCTATATGTTTATTTTCCCTTTTTACCTCCATTATGATGAATTCATGTTCTGTTCTGTTCTTTGACTAGTGTGTCTATTTGTACGTCTCTAAATGTTTTGATGAATTGAACATGGTGGACCCTCTTGTAAACAAGTGTAATGCTTAATTGGGTCGTCCACTCACAGTTAACAGTCTTTGTATTGAGTTTGTGCTTGAAGTTGAAATGTACTGTAATTCTGCAAACTGTTAATAAATATTTCAATCAATCAATCAATGATGAATTGAACATGGTGGACCCTGTTGTAAACAAGTGTAATGCTTTATGGTGTTGTCCACAGTTAACAGTTTTGTATTGAGTTGTGCATGAAATGTACTGTAATTCTCCAATCTGTACGTCAATCAATGAATCAATCAATAAATCAAACCACCCATACAAACACTATGACTGAGTCTCTGCTAAGCGGTGGCCGAACGGATAGCGGCGCGGTCTAGATACCGGAAGGTTCCCAGTTCGAATCAGCCGTCCGACACGTTAAAATTACCACCGCTGAAATGCCCTTGAACAAGGCATCAACCACTACGATGAAATGTGTTCTATGAGCAGGGCCTGGCTGGAAACAAGTTCTTGAGCTTAGCCCAGATACCCTGGGTAAATATAGATTTCATTTCATTTCATTTCATTTCATTGTGAAGCTAGCATCGTTGTGCTAACGATGCTAGCGATATAAACATTCCCATCAAACCAAATGACAACACGTCCAGACAACTGGTCTGAATGTGTTCGCTGCACAGTGAGTGCAGTAGAACAGAGAGCTGATGGTGAAGTGAGCTTTTACTTCGCTCACCAACATCTCAAGGGTTGATTCATTACAGCTAGCAGCTACCGCTAGCATAGCTAGCAGAAGCTATAGTTGTAACGTTAGCATGCTAACGGTGGCTAACGCCGGGGAGCAGCTCAATACAATACACAAACATTCTTATCAACCAACGAACACTAATAATAAACACAGCGTTGACTCACCGCTTAGTGCAGATATACATTAATAATCACCATGGTTACGCAACGTAAACAACCCCGCAGACCAGAGGTGGTGTTGTTGTGCAGCGTTAGCATTAGCATTAGCATCAGACTCCTCTTCCTCTGCAGGGGAGAGCAATCGATGATCAAAGAGGCTCACAAGCAGATCACAGATTAGCCGATCCTTTTTATTTTATTATTATCATCTTTCACAGGACTTCTGTACATGATTCTATTCTTACGAAATGGTTTGTGATTTTATAGGACTCATTTTCATTAAATGCTGTTCTTAAAGGACCACTTTTGATTGATTGAAATATTCATTAACAGTTTGCAGAATTACAGTACATTTCAAGCACAAACTCAATACAAAGGCTGTTAACTGTGAGTGGACGACCCAATTAAGCATTACACTTGTTTACAAGAGGGTCCACCATGTTCAATTCATCAAAACATTTAGAGACGTACAAATAGACACTTCTATTATAGACAAAGAACAGAACAGGAATTCATCATAATGGAGGTAAAAAGGGAAAATAAACATATACAGTGAGGGAAAAAAGGGGGGGGGGGGTGCGGTGGGGGGGGGGGGATTCAGATTTTACGGGGGCCAGTTTCGAATTGCAGCCATCCGTAGGTGCCCTTTGAGAGCGGTTTTGAAGGAGTCAAGGGATTCGCATCACCACTTTATAATCTATCTTCATTGATTGATTGATATCATTTCTTTCCACAGTATGCAGATGTGTACATTTCAAGTCAATAAAAAAAAAAAAAAAACTGTTTATTTTATTGCATTTATTTATTTGACAGGGACAATGCTCATTAATCAACAAGTCAGTTTTCACATCCATGTAAATGGGCCAGAGTTAGTTATACAAAAACACACACAATACAATACAATACAGGATCAATATAAACACTGTAGGCTACAGGGGACAGAACAACCTGTTAAAGCCACAACTGTTACTGTGGACGACACCATGATAAAGCCTTACACTGTAGGCTACAGGGGACAGAACAACCTGTTAAAGCCACAACTGTTACTGTGGACGACACCATGATAAAGCCGTACACTTGTCCATCATTTTCAATTCATCAGAACATTTAGAGACGTACAAATAGGCTATACACTAATAATAAAAAATAAAAAAAAGGAACAGGAAATCATGGGGGGGGGGGGGTTCCTCAGACTTTATTTACAGGGGCCAGTTTCAAATTGCCGTCCGTAGCTGTCCTTTTAAAGAGCGGTTTTGAAGGAGTCTAGGGATTCACATGTCTCAATGGCTGTTGGTCATGTACAAAATTTGTTTTGACACAGTTTGTTTTACATCATCATTACATCACCTATGGTAATCATAGCATGATAAGGGTGCCCCTTACTTCACACGGGTGTTGTTTTTATTATCGTAACGATGGCTTCCATTTTCCCATTGAAACTGTTCAGGAATAGAAAGCCTGCAACTGCGGAATCGCACGTACAGGTGTACATGTGTAGGAGTAGTTTAACTACTCGGTGTCAGAGTCGTTTTGAGCTTAATATTACACTGGTATCACTGCTGTTTGTATGTGATTCCATATACGCTTTAGCGTATATGTCGATTGAAGTTCCATGCAAACTGAGCTATAATTTGTATTCTGTACAATTCCCATGTATATAGTTGTAGGCCTAATACAACACACGTCTATCAAATACAATAATGTAGGTGTAGTGGAGAATTCAGCTCTTGGAAGTTCATGGATGACAGTCACAGACTCACAGTATACAGGTGAAGTAACTAGGCAGGAACGTAAATCAGCTTAGTAGGGTTTATTCAGCAAGATGCCTAGCACAATCGGACAGAGTATCCACACGATATGATAGAGGCCCACCCGGGTCCTAAAGACCCTCCTCATTTATACTCTCATTCTACACACGATATGATAGAGGCCCACCCGGGTCCTAAAGACCCTCCTCATTTATACTCTCATTCTACACACGATATGATAGAGGCCCACCCGGGTCCTAAAGACCCTCCTCATTTATACTCTCATTCTACACACAATATGATAGAGGCCCACCCGGGTCCTAAAGACCCTCCACATTTATACTCTCATTCTACACACAATATGATAGAGGCCCACCCGGGTCCTAAAGACCCTCCACATTTATACTCTCATTCTACACACGATATGATAGAGGCCCACCCGGGTCCTAAAGACCCTCCTCATTTATACTCTCATTCTACACACGATATGATAGAGACCCTCCTCATTTGTACTCTCATTCTACACACGATATGATAGAGGCCCACCCGGGTCCTAAAGACCCTCCTCATTTATACTCTCATTCTACACACAATATGATAGAGGCCCACCCGGGTCCTAAAGACCCTCCTCATTTATACTCTCATTCTACACACAATATGATAGAGGCCCACCCGGGTCCTAAAGACCCTCCTCATTTATACTCTCATTCTACGTGACTAAGATTAGTGTAAGTAATATGTTTTGTTGAAGTAGCTATAAGCAATAATATGTCAAAAGTTTCCTTTTTTTGTCACATCTGGGGCCACAATCTGCATTCAAAGAAAGATTGGTCGAAAAACTGTCCGTCTGTTAACAGCTACGTAACAAGGACTAGAAGCAATATGTGTCAATATGCTAAACAACAAGGATTATCTCAAGTCAACCTCAATGTCAAACAAACATACCCCACTCTACACATTGTCATTTATCAATGAGCTAGTGGGGCTCAGCCCTCCCTATCTAATGGGCTAGTGGGGCTCAGCCCTCCCTATCTTATCAATGAGCTAGTGGGGCTCAGCCCTCCCTAACCTATCAATGGGCTAGTGGGGCTCAGCCCTCCCTAACCTATCAATGGGCTAGTGGGGCTCAGCCCTCCCTAACCTATCAATGGGCTAGTGGGGCTCAGCCCTCCCTAACCTATCAATGGGCTAGTGGGGCTCAGCCCTCCCTAACCTATCAATGGGCTAGTGGGGCTCAGCCCTCCCTATCTTATCAATGGGCTAGTGGGGCTCAGCCCTCCCTATCTTATCAATGGGCTAGTGGGGCTCAGACCTCCCTAACCTATCAATGGGCTAGTGGGGCTCAGCCCTCCCTAACCTATCAATGGGCTAGTGGGGCTTAGCCCTCCCTAACCTATCAATGGGCTAGTGGGGCTCAGCCCTCCCTAACCTATCAATGGGCTAGTGGGGCTCAGCCCTCCCTAACCTATCAATGGGCTAGTGGGGCTCAGCCCTCCCTAACCTATCAATGGGCTAGTGGGGCTCAGCCCTCCCTATCTTATCAATGGGCTAGTGGGGCTCAGCCCTCCCTATCTTATCAATGGGCTAGTGGGGCTCAGCCCTCCCTATCTTATCAATGGGCTAGTGGGGCTCAGCCCTCCCTATCTTATCAATGGGCTAGTGGGGCTCAGCCCTCCCTAACCTATCAATGGGCTAGTGGGGCTCAGCCCTCCCTAACCTATCAATGGGCTAGTGGGGCTCAGCCCTCCCTAACCTATCAATGGGCTAGTGGGGCTCAGCCCTCCCTAACCTATCAATGGGCTAGTGGGGCTCAGCCCTCCCTATCTTATCAATGGGCTAGTGGGGCTCAGCCCTCCCTATCTTATCAATGGGCTAGTGGGGCTCAGACCTCCCTAACCTATCAATGGGCTAGTGGGGCTCAGCCCTCCCTAACCTATCAATGGGCTAGTGGGGCTTAGCCCTCCCTAACCTATCAATGGGCTAGTGGGGCTCAGCCCTCCCTAACCTATCAATGGGCTAGTGGGGCTCAGCCCTCCCTAACCTATCAATGGGCTAGTGGGGCTCAGCCCTCCCTAACCTATCAATGGGCTAGTGGGGCTCAGCCCTCCCTATCTTATCAATGGGCTAGTGGGGCTCAGCCCTCCCTATCTTATCAATGGGCTAGTGGGGCTCAGCCCTCCCTATCTTATCAATGGGCTAGTGGGGCTCAGCCCTCCCTATCTTATCAATGGGCTAGTGGGGCTCAGCCCTCCCTATCTTATCAATGGGCTAGTGGGGCTCAGCCCTCCCTAACCTATCAATGGGCTAGTGGGGCTCAGCCCTCCCTAACCTATCAATGGGCTAGTGGGGCTCAGCCCTCCCTAACCTATCAATGGGCTAGTGGGGCTCAGCCCTCCCTATCTTATCAATGGGCTAGTGGGGCTCAGCCCTCCCTATCTTATCAATGGGCTAGTGGGGCTCAGCCCTCCCTAACCTATCAATGGGCTAGTGGGGCTCAGCCCTCCCTAACCTATCAATGGGCTAGTGGGGCTCAGCCCTCCCTAACCTATCAATGGGCTAGTGGGGCTCAGCCCTCCCTAACCTATCAATGGGCTAGTGGGGCTCAGCCCTCCATATCTTATCAATGGGCTAGTGGGGCTCAGCCCTCCCTAACCTATCAATGGGCTAGTGGGGCTCAGCCCTCCCTATCTTATCAATGGGCTAGTGGGGCTCAGCCCTCCCTATCTTATCAATGGGCTAGTGGGGCTCAGACCTCCCTAACCTATCAATGGGCTAGTGGGGCTCAGCCCTCCCTATCTTATCAATGGGCTAGTGGGGCTCAGCCCTCCCTAACCTATCAATGGGCTAGTGGGGCTCAGCCCTCCCTAACCTATCAATGGGCTAGTGGGGCTTAGCCCTCCCTATCTTATCAATGGGCTAGTGGGGCTCAGCCCTCCCTATCTTATGGAGTAAAGATGAGACATTATTATTAAAATGTTTCAGAAGAGATACCTTTATATGCTGATAGAATCTAAAGCAGCAACAGCATCAAATAGTTACAAGAAAAACAAAATAGGTCAAAATGGGCTGATTTGAATGATTGACAGCTGACGTGACAAGCCTCCGTTGATTTACTCACCATTGGGGATAATTATGTGTTTGCCCCAGAGCCAGGTGACTTCATGCACACGGCGGCCATCTTGTCTGCCCCAGAGCCAGGTGACTTCATGCACACGGCGGCCATCTTGTCTGCCCCAGAGCCAGGTGACTTCATGCCCACGGCGGCCATCTTGTCTGCCCCAGAGCCAGGTGACTTCATGCACACGGCGGCCATCTTGTCTTGTCTGTGATTCTGATATGTCTCTCCATATAATTATTACTACCAACTGTTTTCCTTTTATCTTTTTTAATTACTGTTACTTCTAGTGCTACAGTGTCTTAACCCGGCCATTCAGGACGGGAACTCCTTTTGGTGTTTTAAGCCATTATGTTATACTTTAGCTATTGAAAACTAGCAGTTGGTGCCGCGCTATGAGCTTGTAGATCTGCTTTTTTATTGTGAAATTGTTGCACAAATATATATTCGTTCACAGCAAACATTTTTAACTCAAATCTTTGCTTCTGGGTGGTTCCCCTGGAACTAGATATTTAAAGAAAGGGGGGGTCGGCGGCCAAATATGGATATTTCTGGGGGTCCTTGACACAAAAAAGGTTGAGCACCACTGACTTAGAAACAGGGTTTTTCAGAAAACTGTTTTAAAAGTAGTCTCAGTACAGTCAGACGAGTCAGTGATTTAGAAGACATGTTGTAGAATGTAGCGTCAGGTCTCCATGGGTTAAGGCCTCCTGTGAACACAAGATGTAACAATAAAGAGCACCTTATTGAACCGTGAGTTATTGGGGACGTCATCATTAGTCTCTGTTACCATCAATGCACACTGCTGGCATGCTGTGGCATGCTGTGACAGATTTATATTATATATATAAGGGAGTGATGTATGTTTGCCAGTAGATGGCGTAGTTTTACTGTATATATATATATATATATTAGGGCCGGGACTTTAACGCGTTAATTGAGATTAATTAACTACAGAAAAATTAACGCGTTAAAAAAATTAACGCATTTAATCGCACCTTTTTTTTTTACGGCGGAACGTTTCTCACTGGGCGCATTTCTAGGCTCATTAGGCTGCTGCACTCCTTGCACGGCTTGCAGGCATGCAGGGGGAGGAGCAGCAGCAGCAGTCCACTCTACACTACAGCTCCGTCAGACAACAACTTACAACACCCAAACGTTTGCTCCGTGGATTTAGATTTAAAAGCTATCGGATGGACGCGTGGATAGCAGCATGGTTGTGTGCAATGTCGGAGGGAAAGGATCCATAAGCCATATGACCAATGTTATTAGCTTCCATGCTAGCTCTGGTCCATAGCCAGAGCTATGGATCAGAGCTAGCTTCCATGCTAGCTGCTTCAGCTTAGCATGTCTCGCAGAGTAGAGGCTTGCACCCTTGCAGAGGCTCGCGGAGATTTCACCACAGCACGAAGCTGTCAAGCTGTCCTCGATGCGAAACATACTGAAGCAGCAAGTGTGAAAGTCCGTGGTCAGACAATGGTCTGCCCCAACCCCATGTGAAATGCACTCCCCAGCTAGTTCATTCCACCGTTTTTTATTTTGTTCCTTTGTCTAAGTGTTTACCCCCTAATAAAGTTGTTTTTATTTTTTTTCTCATGCCCCACCATGTAAAGCACATTTATTTGAGTATTCATAGACACTTTATATACTAGGCACTTGCTGCACTTGTTTATCTGTTGGAGAAAAAAAAGTTGTATTGCTTAAAGGGGAATACCCCTCATTTTCAACATTTTTCTATGGAGTTGTGTGGAAAACTGGAAATAATAAAAAGTCACCCCATGTTGTGTTGCCTAGAACTGAAGGTCTGACAAAAAACAGTAACACTATGAAGTACAGCTTTGTGATGTCACTGAGATGTACTTGTTACTGTTACTGATTTTTTTCAGACCTCCAGTTCTAGGCAACACAGAATGGGGTGACTTTTTTATTATTTCCACACAACAGCTCTAAAGGTATATTAATGCCAGTAAAATGTTGAAAATGAGTGGTATCCTGTAGTCACTATTCATTGATTCACTGGGATACCAAAAAACCTTTGAAAAAAAAGGTTTATCACTGTTCTCGGGTTGAATATTGATATGCGATTAAAATGCGATTAATCGAGATTAATTAATCACAAAGCTTCTAATTAATTAGATTAAAAATTTTAATCGAGTCCCAGCTCTAATATATATATATATATTTATAGGGGGGGCACAACATGGATTACAGGTTGTATAATAATAGCCTCCAATATCTGGTTACACATCTGTGAGAACTCAATGGCTAAGTAATAGAATATAAAAATCTAAATATGCAAGACAAGTAGGCCTACGTGTTTTTCTAGACACTATATGATGTATTTACTCGTTGTGGAGCATACTGTAGCCAATCAGCATGTGAGTCATGTGAGAGAGAGAGAGACATAATTATCAACATAATCTCACAAACCAGAAATCATTTCTGAGGGTCCGGTTTTGGCCAGTGGGCCGCCTATTGCCGAGCCTTGCCATGTGGCGTTAAGGTATGTGGAAGGAACAATGAGAAGAGAAAGATTTGAGTCACAAACAGCATGTGCCTCAGTGTCTGAAGGAGTGTACGTACACGAGAGATCAGATAAATGATAAAGGCCATGGGCATTATTTACAGGAATGCTGCGTCACAAGTTTGATGAAACGCTCCTAACGTTGATCAGAGGTGAGAGCAAAACTGGAGGTCTGTTTGTGATTGTGGATCAGGTGTTTCCACCTACTATGATTGCACAGTGGGTATTTATACTTATATATTGTTATTTTTGGACACTCTGAAACACTTTCTCTCAACGGTGAAAATCTTTTCCGGGCAGCTTTACTTGTCCAGTTCCGCCCTCCTTTTGTACAGCTTTCATAGAACGCTCTGAACAGATCAGGTGTTCAATCTCTTCCTGCTCCAGTATCTGTCACGGTGTGGTCAGGTCAGGTGACCACCCAGAATGCACCAGTATCTGTCACGGTGTGGTCAGGTCAGGTGACCACCCACAATGCACCAATATCTGTCACGGTGTGGTCAGGTCAGGTGACCACCCACAATGCACCAGTATCTGTCACGGTGTGGTCAGGTCAGGTGACCACCCACAATGCACCAGTATCTGTCACGGTGTGGTCAGGTCAGGTGACCACCCAGAAGCAGAACAATGCGGGTCAAGGCAGGTCAAGTCTAGCCTGGCTAACAAGACAGACTCAAAAAACACGTGTTTTTTTTGTGTTTGTTTTTTTGCAATGCAAAAATGGAAGCCTTCGTTCTCATGATGAATTTGAATGGCCTTTTTAAACCTCTTCAGGTGATTCTTACGAGCAGCGGTCATCTTGCTGCTGCACTCTGGGAAGTGTAGTTATGAGTGTGATGTTGACCATATATGGAAGATGCCTAGCAAAAGCTCCACTACTGAGTTTTGACTTAACAGTTAATTTGTTGTATCCATCTTTTATTCCAACTCGTAGCGACTGGAGAGACCAGAAAACAACCAGGGGTAGCAAAACAACCAGGGGGAGCAAAAAAACCAGGGGAGCAAAACAACCAGGGGGAGCAAAACAACCAGGGGGAGCAAAAAAACCAGGGGAGCAAAACAACCAGGGGGAGCAAAACAACCAGGGGAGCAAAACAACCAGGGGGAGCAAAACAACCAGGGGGAGCAAAAAAACCAGGGGAGCAAAACCACCAGGGGAAGCAAAACAACCAGGGGGAGCAAAACAACCAGGGGGAGCAAAACAACCAGGGGGAGCAAAACAACCAGGGGAGCAAAACAACCAGGGGGAGCAAAACAACCAGGGGAGCAAAACAACCAGGGGGAGCAAAACAACCAGGGGAGCAAAACAACCAGGGGGAGCAAAACAACCAGGGGAGCAAAACAACCAGGGGAGCAAAACAACCAGGGGGAGCAAAACAACCAGGGGGAGCAAAACAACCAGGGGGAGCAAAACAACCAGGGGAGCAA